>NC_141687.1:812043575-812324155 GCF_964263255.1 Lissotriton vulgaris | reverse complement strand
CTGCTGATTGGTGTCCCTTCACTTACGGGGCACCTATTCTTATTTGTGTGGTTAAAGACATTAGATGGTCTTTCTAGTTTGCACAGCTCGTTGGGCACTAGATTCTGTAACTGAAGGAAGCATTTAACAACAGCTTAACAACATGATATATCTTTTATTTTACAAGCGGATATGACATCAGCCCCCGCTTTACACCATTTGCTAGCATCTATAATTGCTCTCTACGATTAAGTCCAGGCACGATATGGTGGATAATTCTTGTTTTTGAATTTATTCACCTTTTTAGAGCGGTGCTTCACCAGTCCTGAGCCGTAGCCAGGCGGGGTGAGGTATATACTTCTTACTAATCAGGTAAGAAGCATCCTGTGAAACTTGAAATGGTTCAATTTCCACGAATGTTGTTATACACTAGTCTGGTCAGTGTGCTTGTACAGATCCCGAGACATGGACTGCACCTACGTTGATGATTGCAACAGGTGTAATATACAGGCTTATTTCGGACAGGGACGGGAGATTAGCTCATGCCATGCTTTTTTATTCCAGCCCACTGCTGATTATGTGAGAAGATCCGGAACAGACACACCTGGAGGTTCAGGTGACTTTTCTGTGTTGTTCCTTCATTTTAATTTTTTCACTTAATTTTCACATTTGGTGTCTTTGTTTGCAGTAGCTGTATAGTTGATGTCCTGAAGAAAGCAAGGCTATTGGCCAGTATTTGCTGAAACATGTCGACCACGTTACACCACTAGACAGGTCATAGCTTTACCCTGTCTTGGCTATTTTTTAATATTGGTGCTAGGAGCTGTACCCTATTAAATTATCTTTTTGCTCCTTAAAACCAATTTTACTCACTCCCTTATACTTTTCCTGGTTTTCCTTGCACTGCACACCACATTCCTTTTTATCCCTGTCAGTTACTTTACCAACACATATGGTCTCAACCAGAACACCAACACTTACTAACTAACGGGAAGGTTCACCCCTTTCTGCTAGAAAACCAAGATCTAGTATAGTGTTGGTCCTCGGAGCCCCAAATGATGAAGGGCGGTTCCGAGTGGTGACTGATGGGAGCCAGAGACCAGACACTGATCTTGATCTGGCATGTTTTACATCACTCCTCTCTCAGTCATATGGCGAGTGGGAGCGCTACACCGTCTCTGTCTCTGATAATTAGCCTGTCTCACTCTTGACCCTCTGGTACCCTTTGTGATTAATGTTAGGTGGGCATGTATTCAGAGCCGGTCATTAAACTGCCCATGGGTCCCCTTTACTGTATGTGGTTTGAAAATGTATGGGTATGCCAAAAGCCGATAGAGGAGAGAACAACAGGTCTAGGCCGACCTAAAAACAACGCTCTGCTTGACAGAGACGCTGTTAGATGAGCGGATATATGTAGTAGTAGGTGAATGCATGGTGTGCGCATCTCCGAAAGGAAGCTTCCAAGACTGCGCTGATCTCTCTCCTTCCCCTTCTCTCTCTCCCCGCCTGATCGCTCTCCTTCTCCCTTATCTCTCTTCCCCTTCTCTCTCTCTTCCCCTCCTCTCTCACCCCTTCTCACTCTCTCCTCTCTCTCCTTCCCTACTCTCTGCTCTCTCCTTCCCTACTCTCGTGCTCTCCTTCCCTACTCTCTCTCCTACTCTCTCTCCCTACTCTCTCTCTCCCTACTCTTCTCTCTCTCTCTTCTTCCCTTCTCTACTCGCTCTCTCTTCTTCCCTTCCCTACTCTCTCTCTCTCTTCTTCCCTACTCCCTCTCTCTTCTTCCCTTCTCTACTCGCTCTCTCTTCTTCCCTTCCCTACTCTCTCTCTCTCTTCTTCCCTACTCTCTCTCTTCTTCCCTACTCTCTCTCTCTTCTTCCTTCCCTACTCTCTCTCTCTCTTCTTCCCTACTCTCTCTCTTCTTCCTACTCTCTCTCTCTTCTTCCCTTCTCTATCTCTTCTTCCCTTCTCTATCTCTCTTCCCTTCCCTACTTCTCGTGCTCTCTCCTTCCCTACTCTCTCTCTCTTCTTCCTCTCTCTCTTCTTCCCTCTCTCTCCCTTCCCTACTCTCTCTCTCCTTCCCTACTCACTCTCTCCCTACTCACTCTCTCCCTACTCACTCTCTCCCTACTCACTCTCTCCCTACTCACTCTCTCCCTACTCACTCTCTCCCTACTCACTCTCGCCTTCCCTACTCTCGCCTTCCCTACTCTCGCCTTCCCTACTCTCGCCTTCCCTACTCTCGCCTTCCCTACTCTCTCTCTCTTCTTCCCTTCTCTCTCTCTTCTTCCCTTCCCTACTCTCTCTCTCTTCTCCCTACTCTCTTCTTCCCTACTCACTCTCTCTCCTTCCCTACTCTCCTTCCCTACTCTCTCTCTTCTTCCCTACTCTCTCTCTCCTTCCCTACTCACTCTCTCCCTACTCACTCTCTCCCTACTCACTCTCTCCCTACTCACTCTCTCCCTACTCACTCTCTCCCTACTCACTCTCCCTACTCTCGCCTTCCCTACTCTCGCCTTCCCTACGCTCGCCTTCCCTACGCTCGCCTTCCCTACGCTCGCCTTCCCTACGCTCGCCTTCCCTACGCTCGCCTTCCCTACTCTCTCTCTCTTCTTCCCTACTCTCTCTCTCTTCTTCCCTACTCTCTCTCTCTTCTTCCCTACTCTATCTCTCTTCTTCCCTTCTCTACTCTCTTCTTCCCTTCTCTACTCTCTTCTTCCCTTCTCTACTCTCTTCTTCCCTTCTCTACCTCTCTTCCCTTCCCTACTCTCTTCTTCCCTTCCCTACTCTCTTCCTACTCTCTCTCTTCTTCCCTTCTCTCTCTCTCTTCTTCCCTTCTCTATCTCTCTTCTTCCCTTCTCTATCTCTTCTTCCCTTCTCTATCACTTCTTCCCTTCTCTATCTCTTCTTCCCTTCTCTATCTCTTCTTCCCTTCTCTATCTCTTCTTCCCTTCCCTACTCTCGTGCTCTCTCCTTCCCTACTCTCTCTCTTCTTCCCTCTCTCTCTCCTTCCCTACTCTCTCTCTCTCCTTCCCTACTCTCTCTCTCCTTCCCTACTCTCTCCTTCCCTACTCTCTCTCTCTTCTTCCCTACTCACTCTCTCTCCTTCCCTACTCTTCTTCCCTACTCTCTCTCTCTCCTTCCCTACTCTCTCTCTCTCCTTCCCTACTCACTCTCTCCCTACTCACTCTCTCCCTACTCACTCTCTCCCTACTCACTCTCTCCCTACTCACTCTCTCCCTACTCACTCTCGCCTTCCCTACTCTCGCCTTCCCTACTCTCGCCTTCCCTACTCTCTCTCTTCTTCCTACTCTCTCTCTCTTCTTCCCTTCCCTACTCTCTCTTCTTCCCTTCCCTACTCTCTCTCTCTTCTTCCCTACTCTCTTCTTCCCTACTCACTCTCTCTCCTTCCCTACTCTTCTTCCCTACTCTCTCTCTCCTTCCCTACTCTCTCTCTCCCTACTCACTCTCTCCCTACTCACTCTCTCCCTACTCACTCTCTCCCTACTCACTCTCTCCCTACTCACTCTCTCCCTACTCTCGCCTTCCTACGCTCGCCTTCCCTACGCTCGCCTTCCCTACGCTCGCCTTCCCTACGCTCGCCTTCCCTACGCTCGCCTTCCTACCTCGCCTTCCCTACGCTCGCCTTCCCTACTCTCTCTCTTCTTCCCTACTCTATCTCTCTCTTCCCTTCTCTACTCTCTTCTTCCCTTCCCTACTCTCTTCTTCCCTTCCCTACTCTCTTCCCTACTCTCTCTCTTCTTCCCTTCTCTCTCTCTCTCTTCCTTCTCTATCTCTTCTTCCCTTCTCTATCTCTCTTCCCTTCTCTATCTCTTCTTCCCTTCTCTATCTCTTCTTCCCTTCTCTATCTCTTCTTCCCTTCTCTATCTCTTCTTCCCTTCTCTATCTCTCTTCTTCCCTTCCCTACTCTCGTGCTCTCTCCTTCCCTACTCTCTCTCTCTTCTTCCCTCTCTCTCTCCTTCCCTACTCTCTCTCTCCTTCCCTACTCTCTCTCTCCTTCCCTACTCTCTCTCTCTTCTTCCCTTCCCTACTCTCTCTTCTTCCCTTCCTCTCTCTCTCTTCTTCCCTACTCACTCTCTCTCCTTCCCTACTCTTCTTCCCTACTCTCTCTCCTTCCCTACTCTCTCTCTCTCCTTCCCTACTCACTCTCGCCCTACTCACTCTCGCCCTACTCACTCTCGCCCTACCTACTCTCGCCTTCCCTACTCTCGCCTTCCCTACTCTCGCCTTCCCTACTCTCTCTCTCTTCTTCCCTACCCTCTCTCTCTTCTTCCCTACTCTCTCTCTCTTCTTCCCTTCCCTACTCTCTCTTCTTCCCTTCCCTACTCTCTCTCTCTTCTTCCCTACTCACTCTCTCTCCTTCCCTACTCTTCTTCCCTACTCTCTCTCTCCTTCCCTACTCTCTCTCTCTCCTGCCCTACTCACTCTCGCCCTACTCACTCTCGCCCTACTCACTCTCGCCTTCCCTACTCTCGCCTTCCCTACTCTCGCCTTCCCTACTCTCTCTCTCTTCTTCCCTACTCTCTCTCTCTTCTTCCCTTCCCTACTCTCTCTTCTTCCCTTCCCTACTCTCTCTCTCTCTTCTTCCCTACTCTCTTCTTCCCTACTCACTCTCTCTTCTTCCCTACTCTCTCTCTCTCCTTCCCTACTCTTCTTCCCTACTCTCTCTCTCCTTCCCTACTCACTCTCTCCTTCCTACTCACTCTCTCCTTCCCTACTCACTCTCTCCTTCCCTACTCACTCTCTCCTTCCCTACTCACTCTCTCCCTTCCCTACTCACTCTCTCCTTCCCTACTCACACTCACTCTCTCCCCTTCCCTACTCACTCTCTCCTTCCCTACTCACTCTCTCCTTCCCTACTCACTCTCTCCTTCCCTACTCACTCTCTCCCTACTCACTCTCTCCCTACTCACTCTCTCCCTACGCTCGCCTTCCCTACGCTCGCCTTCCCTACTTTCTCTCTCTTCTTCCCTTCCCTACTCTCTCTTCTTCCCTTCCCTACTCCCTCTCTCCTTCCCTTCCCTACTCCCTCTCTCCTTCCCTTCCCTACTCTCTCTCTTTCCCTTCCCTACTCTCCTTCCCTACTCTCTCCTTCCCTTCCCTACTCTCTCCTTCCCTTCCCTACTCTCTCCTTCCCTTCCCTACTCTCTCCTTCCCTTCCCTACTCTCTCCTTCCCTTCCCTACTCTCTCCTTCCCTTCCCTACTCTCTCCTTCCTTTCCCTACTCTCTTCTTCCCTTCCCTACTCTCTCCTTCCCTTCCCTACTCCCTCCTTCCCTACTCCCTCCTTCCCTACTCTCGCCTTCCCTACTCTCGCATTCCCTTCCTACTCTCTCCTTCCCTTCCCTACTCTCTCCTTCCCTTCCCTACTCTCTCCTTCCCTTCCCTACTCTCTCCTTCCCTTCCCTCTCCTTCCCTTCCCTACTCTCTCCTTCCCTACTCTCTCCTTCCCTACTCTCTCCTTCCCTTCCCTACACTCTCCTTCCCTACACTCTCCTTCCCTACACTCTCCTTCCCTACTCTCTCTCTCTCCTTCCCTACTCTCTCTCTTCTTCCCTACTCTCTCTCTTCTTCCCTTCCCTACTCTCTCTCTCTCTCTCTCCTTCCCTACTCTCTCCTTCCCTACTCTCTCCTTCCCTACTCTCTCCTTCCGTACTCTCTCCTTCCGTACTCTCTCCTTCCGTACTCACTCTCTCTCCTTCCCTACTCTCTCTCTCTTTGCCACTCTCTCTCTCTCTCTTCTCCTCCCCTTCTCTCTCTTCCCCTCTCCTCTCTCACCCTCGATTCTCTCTCTCTCTCTCTCTCTCTCTTCGTCCTTCCTTCGCCGCCCTCCCACACTTCCCCCCAGCACGTACCGTAATCTTCCAGGCTTCAGGAGGCGGAAACCTCGGCGATACCTCTGTAGATCGGAACACCGTGTGCCGGTAATACGCCTCCCGCTTACGTACAAACGCTGGGAATTGGACAGGTGTATACATGCAGCGTAGGAAGGGGGTGCTGAAGCCTCGGGTCCTGGTTCAATCGTCGCCAAAATGTAGCGAAGGCGGTAGGCAGGTAAGTACAGGTTAACAGAAGTTTATTGGAGGTGTAGGTGAAGCGCACAGGTAAACGTCCTCCCCAGCAGGATCCACCAACTGACTTTTCCCTCGGATTCTAACCTAGCATCAACTGTGTGGCAGGCTACGTCATAATGCATAGAACACCAGGCACGAGACCCTACGATGCCACAATGCCCGCGCTCAATCAATGAAGTATTACAACCTACCTTGCGATTATCCGCCCCCCTTCACCAACAATTTACATGCACGTGGGCGGGAGGGCTCTTTTTTATAAAGGAGGATACTGGTGCAAATTGACATGACGATAGCGTAAAGTGAAATGCAGCTACTGCTCAACGAAGTGGAGAAGACAGGCAAAGTGGAAGCAGAAGAGGGAAGCAAACAATGAAAGCGGGAGGGCCTAGGCATCTCGCCGTGAGGGGCCGGTCCTTACCTTGATGGGCTTGGTATGGTCGCTGAGGCTCTGGCCGTGCATCTCCTCCATGGCCAGGCAGGCCTGGGAGGACTTGGCGTACTTGACAAAAGCGATCCCCTTGGACTCTTTAGTGTGCTTGTCTTTCACCACCCATATATCTTGGATGTCACCGAACTCCGAAAAGCGCCGGCGGATCACATCCTCCGACGTAGACTTGCTGATCACAAGGAACACACGGCTATTGGGGGGGTCGTCCAGACTGTCCGATGACAGTCGGAAATTGGAGCCACTTTCATCCATGATGAGAGGGGAGTCGGGCTCCGTGCAGCTGCACGCCTCACTTCTCAAGAAATGCGCTTACTGCAGCCCTGCTTCTGCAATAAAAGGGCGAGTGGCGTTATGCACCCTAGTCGGTACTCACGCGCCTTTGCTATGCATGCGATAGGCTTGCAAGCAACTCTGGATCTTGTTTGCTGAAATGGAAGACGGACTAAGCACTCGTTAAAACCAGCTTGCACGAAGATGCAGAAAAAGGACAAAGACCATGCTCGCAGGACTAGCCTCAAAGAAGGCGGACATTTTGGAAGATGCGTGGTTTAGTGTATTTCTACGCAAAGGCACAGTGAAATCATAGTTTTGCTTTAATCGAATCCTTAATATAATGCTGAATTTTAAAGTCACTCAGTAAGGTAAACATTGTTATGTGGTTTGTGTTTTCTTTTAATAATTTTACAATCCGGTAAAACACATCACATATTTGTATAGCTTATTTAAAAAGATGTCCTTTTTGTTTAGTAAAGGTATACTTTTGAAGTGACGGTTGAAGAGAGTTCCTACATGTCATTAGAAATGCATTTTACTGATGATTAGGAAGCTGCCAGATAGGCATTCCTTTCTTTTCAAAGGCACAAATGATCGAACATTAAGGCCCCAGAACAGCGCTAGCGCACTAGTGCCATCTGCAGGTAGGGAAAAGAAACGTGCAACTGATTTTGGAAGCCTGTAGTGTTAACATGTTAAAATGTATTTTAAAAAACACATAGACGGGCTTTGGCGCCATCCAGAGGAATGTTGCTTTGCTTTCAATTCTCTTCAATTCAATAAATCTTTATTCGGATACATTTGTTGTGTCCATAAAAGCACAGGTCAAAAAATTAGTTTGGGGGCGTGGCTTGGACGACAATGTGGACGGTCGTCTAAGTCCATCAGCTCCGTACCCCTGAGGGAAAAACAACCCGCCAAACGCGCCAGATCTGGAACCTAAGCGAAGAATGAGGCAGGGGAAGATCTAAACAACAAGGCAACCAACAAGAAAAGAGAAGAAAGCGGCCAGAAAACCAAGAAACCAGTACAGACGTTCAAGACGGGGAGGCAACAACACGAAGCACAAAATGGCGCCCTGAGGCTATTGGAAGCCAGCGGAGAGGGAGAGAGATAGGAGAAGGTAGCGGGCACAGCGCCGCAAGGCCACCCTCGCCAGACAATCGCAAGCGCAAGCGGTGACTCACTTTGATTTGCAGCAAAATGCCAGGCAACGATAACGCCCGCTAAAAAGAATCTGCACAACGGAACAACGGAACCCCAGTGATCAGCGCAAGAACGGCAATAAGCCTGCACATCGACCCAGCGTCCCACCTGACAACGCAAAGGACAAACCTACCGATTGAGGCAAGGTTTCAAAACCGGAAGGAGCTGTGGAGAGGGCGCCATTGCCGGAAATCTTCACCGACACAGGCGGAAGCGGAAGAAGGGGACCGGAAACAGCGAAGCGGAAGTGCGGCCATCACCGGAAGTGCCCACACGAACGAGAAAGCGGCAGGGACGGGCACTGAAGGCACTGAAGGCTGCGCAGTACTCCCCTCTCAAGCAGGTACAGCGAGAAACATAGGAGATACAACGGAAAACGGAAAAGGAAGTGGGACCGTAATCGGAGGCAGCGACCAACCAGGGAAGAGCGGGTCGGAGCGCGCCTAAGATCACGGAAGGGCGGCCGCCATAAGACTCCGACGCAAGTAAGGAAAGATGCAGAAGTGACACCGGAGGCCGCGCAGCAACCCTCTCTAAAGCGGGGGACAGCGGGACACAGCGGAGGAGCAGTGGGGAGCTCCCAAGACCGCCTCCAAGACAGCGAGGGGGTCAGAACGAGGAAGGGAGCACCAAAGACTGCAGCGAAGTGCAAGGGACAATTAGGCAGGTGCAGGCTACGGTAGCCAACACAGAGGAAGGGCGGAGCCTCACACACAACCAGAAGCAGCCACGGGACACGGCCTGCCGGCACCACCAAAAGGCACTGGTACCATGGTCAAGCATCACTAGCGGCCAAGAGGTGAGCGTGGAGGTGTAAGGAGGAAGACAGCGAACTAAGGACTGGTAGTGCACAAAGGGGGAGGTTAAGACTGCACCAGAGCAAAATAAACGTGAGTGCCAAGACCGCAGATAACAGAGCATGGAGGGAATACTGGTCCATAAGAGCAGAGCAGCAGCCGCCCCAAGTCAAAAAAAAAAAAAAAAAGTGGGTCAGGCAGCACTCGACAAAGCCACAACCATAATCACCTCAGATAGCGCCGCCCTCACGCCAGGAGCAAGCGGCCCAAAAAGCCGCGAAAGAGACAAGGCACACGCTGGCAGGGCCCAAAGCAAAGACAAAAACAAGGCACATCAGAGAGCCCAGCAGATATAGATCTCAGGGCATCCACGCACCGACGCCAAAAGCAGCAAACTTACCAAAGGAGGACCAAGCAGGGGGGCGGCTAGACAGCATCCTATCTAGGCGGGGCATGGGAACAATGGCAGGCAACGAGGGGAAGATGCTTGAAAAAAAGCCCAAAATAGACAATCAAGGCTCCCCTTTGAAAACAAAGGGTGAAACAGTCACCCTAGAAACAATCCTACGGAGAGTAAACGAAGGCAACGAAGTTGGGAAAGAGACGAGGCTCAAAGTGGAGAACATGCAACTCGAGATGGCGGCTATAAGAGCGGAAATCCACAAAACGAACACAAGAATAGAAGCAACAGAAAGCCGAATAAGCACAGTGGAGGACGAGACAAGTGACAACACCAAGGCCATAGCGGAACTGCAGAAAGCCACGAAAGCCATACAAAAACAGCTAGCGGAGAAGGACGACAGAGCAAGAAGAGGCAACGTAAGGATCCTGGGAGTGCCGGAAGGGGCAGAGGATGGGGCGGGCTCATGCGCAGCCATGCTAGAGGAGATGATCCCCAAACTAACAGGCATCACCTTTGATAGAAGGTTCGAGGTGCAAAAAGCCTACAGAGTGCCAGCAGGAAAACCAACAACAGGAAGGGGGCCAAGGGCAATAATATGCAACCCGCTCAGACTGAGCAAAACAGACGCCATCTTTGCCTTTGCCAGGAAAAACCAGAACCTAATGTGGGCAGGAAGCAAGATTGTACTAACCCAAGACTACTCAAAACAAACGGTAGAGTCAGGAAAAGGGTTCTTGGCCCTCAGAGAAACATTGCGCAGAAGAGGCGCTACCTTCGGTTTCGTCGGCCCTGCCAGGTTCAAAGTAACAGATAAATGGAAAACAATGATTTTTGAATGCCCAGAAGAACTAAGGAGCTACCTGAAAGGCCCACCGGTGGAGGAGATGGAGGATAACAAAAGCCCCGGAGCAGCGAAAAGAAGCGCCTCACCAGACGAGAACAGGCAATCTGAATAGGACACACTACAAACACAAGACAACATTTCTACCTCATAAGACCTAAGACAGCAACATGACTACACATCAAGGAGTTCCAGCAGTCTGTGGCGAGAACAACACGCCGCAGGACAAACAAGGCACAACTTTGAACAAGACGATCGGAGAAAGAACGTGCCGTGGTTTTCTTTTTCTTCTCCCATACTACCTCAAAGACTAGACCAAAAGAATGAAACAAACTCTACCTCAGGGATGATGCGGGGCGAAGGAACTTTGTCGTCGCACACCCACTCTGCAAGTAAGGGAGGGGGGGAGGTGGGAGGGAAGGGTGGGGGGGAGGAAGCGAGGGGAACGGGGGGGAGCGGGGAGCATATACATGGGCTTACTTTCTATCATCTTCTCTTCTTCTACTATTTCTTCTACTATTTCTCTTTCTATACACTCACATGTAGGAGCAGCACGAGCGGGCGTAGGGAGATGGATCCACACACAACAATGAGACCAAAAGTACGCAGAGAAAGGCCACTTACACCGCGAGATACAGAGCAGCGTAAATGACAAACAGCAACCAGAGTAGCATCGCGTCTGACATTAAAATAGTGTCCCTAAACGTCAAAGGGCTGAACAGCCCGGTGAAAAGGAGGAAGGTGCTAGAACACCTCAGGAAACTTAAAAGCGATATATATGTGCTCCAAGAAACGAGATTGGAAGTAGAAGATATAAAGCGCATAGGGGCCAGTTGGATAGGCGAGGTGCTGGGATCACCGGCACAGAATAAGAAGAATGGGGTAGTAACAATCACTAGCAAAAACTCCAAACTAGAAGTGGTAGACTCCCAAGCAGACTCCCAAGGAAGAACGCTTGTAACATCTCTTAGAAGAGCGGGAGAGACATTCCATGTGGCAAACATATATGGTCCCAACAGCGAAGACAAACCATTCTGGGAGGGGGTAGGTGCACAACTGTACACCCTACCGCTAGGGGACCTAGTGATCGTCGCAGGAGATATGAACCAAGTTCTTGACCCAGCGATTGACAAGCACCCACATAGACCAAGCCAATCAACAAGTAACCCCAATATCCTAAAGAACCTCTGTTCCAAACTAAGACTAAGAGATCCATGGCGCCTAAGCAACCCAGATGCCAGAGAATACACATTCTACTCCAACCCACACAACTCATACAGCCGAATAGACTACATCCTAATGTCTGAAACACACACCCACCTCATAGACCACACAGAGATAGGACCGAGAACAGTATCAGATCACTCGCACATAAGCCTAAGCCTATCTGGCAAGTACAATGAAAGGCCAACCCGCAGATGGCGATTCGATGACAGTCTACTACAACACACATCAGCGAAAGCCGAGATAGAAGAGGCGATAAAAGAATATTTGCTAATGAATGACACACCAGAGACAAACAGGGGAGTACTATGGGATGCCCTGAAGGCCACCATCCGGGGAACAGTCATGACAATCAAGGGCAGGCTGAACAAAGGAAGGAACAAGAGAATTGAAGACCTAGAGAAAGAGATTAAAAAGCTAGAGAACAGCCATATAGCCAGAATAGAAGATAAGAACACTCTCACGAACCTGACCAAACTGAAGTACGAACTTAATAGAATACTGAGTGAGAGAGCAGGCACCTGGATTAATAAATACAAATCTATCAACCTATGCACTGCAAACAAGGCAGGCAAAAACCTAGCATCCTATCTAAGGGGAAAACAGAAACACCACACAATAGGAGCCATCAAAGACAGACACAGCAAGTCCCAAACTACAAACAAAGAGATTCTAGAGGTCTTCAGAGACTTCTACGAAGGACTATACACCAAAGATGAAACGCTAAAGGAGGATGGAGGCAAAGAACTGCTAGAGAGCATAACCACACCCACACTATCAGACCGAGAACGCGACATCCTAGAACTGACCATAACGGAGGATGAGATAGAGAAGGCAACGGCAAGCCTCAAAGACAATAAGGCACCGGGGCCAGATGGTTTCACAGCTGGCTTCTACAAGCAGTACCTACACAGACTCAAACCCACAATGAAACAGGTATTCACGGAATGTGTCCAGAGCGGACGCATGACACCCTCAATGGCTGAGGCAAATATAATTGTCATACCAAAGGAAGGGAAGGATAGAACTGAGGCGAAGAATTTCAGACCGATCTCCCTCATAAATGTAGACTGCAAGATCTACGCAAAAATACTGGCCAATAGACTCAACGCATACCTACCCAAACTTATACACAACTCCCAAGTAGGTTACCTCAAAAACCGCATGTCACACGACAACACGAGACAACTATGCCACATAATTAACCACTCCTCCCGAAGCAACAACGCAGCAGTCATGATAGCCCTAGACGCTGAGAAAGCTTTCGATAGAGTTTCATGGCCTTTTTTAGATCAATGCATGGGGAAATTCGGGATAGGACCGGAATATAGGAAAATGATGATGGCTCTATACGAGGACCCCAAAGCACGGGTGGTGGTCAACGGAGGCACATCAAACATACTCAACCTGGGAAGGGGAACGAGACAAGGCTGCCCTCTCTCACCAGCCCTATTCCTATTAGCAATAGAACCGCTCCTCACGATGATCAGAACGAACGTGGATATTGTGGGGATACCAATAGGGGAAGAAACCTTCAAGCTAGCGGCATACGCGGATGATGTACTAATAGTCACAGAAGACCCAGAAAGATCCATTAAAGCACTGACTGACACCATTGATAAATACGCCCAGGTCTCGGGGTACAAACTCAACAAAGATAAATCAGAGTGCAAACCTTTAAACATCCACACAACAAGAACGGTATTAGGAACGTCCGGACTAACATGGCAACAGAAGCCCATAAAATATCTGGGTATCCTCTTTGAGAGAGACCTAAGAACGACACTAGAACACAATGAACACGCAATAATCCAGAAAATTAAAGACAAAGTAGAAGGGTGGTCCCCCAAATACACAACATGGTGGGGAAGGGTAGAAGCGATAAAGATGATGCTCACACCGATGGTCAACTATATGCTAACCATGCTCCCACTGACTAGCACAGAAGACTTCCACAAGAGACTAGACAAGATACTGAACAACTTCTTGTGGAGAGGGAAAAACCCCAGAATAAGCCTACACAAACTCAGGCTCTCAAAAGACCAGGGCGGCCTGAACATAACAAATTTCAAACGATTCCAGGTAGCATGCATAGCCAGACAGGGGCTACACTGGCTGGACCCAAGACAGGAATACACCCCAGCATGGCTAACACTTGAGCGCGGCCTACTAAAAGGCATGAACCCCATCACCCTCCTAACCGCAACACGACACCCAGTAGTGAAGGACAACCCTGTCCTGAAGAACACAAAGACCGCTCTCCTGAGTGTCGACAAACTACTGACAACAAGCATCAAGGGAGGTCAATTTGAATCCATCTGGCACAACCCCACTCTAAGATACAGAGATAAGGTTCTAGACATGCATGAATGGTACAGACACGGTATATCCACGGCCCATGACCTACAGAGCCAAGGCGAGAACACAACTTTCGACACTCTCAAGGAAACACACAACCTACAAAGCATAGAACTCTACAACTTCCTGAAAATCAAAGTAGCAATTAGGAAGGCAAAACTCAACAGTCGGACACCATCGCTCATACAACTTGCAGCCAGTCTCAACACATTAGGACACCAAGTAGCACACCTATACAAAGCCCTCCGGCCCAAACACACCAAACTCAACGATAAAGTCACAAAATACTGGGGGACTCTGGCAAGGAAAGGAACTAAGCGAGACAGAGAAATCAGAGCTATGGAGATCAACCTCTAGGAAAAAGATAACAGCATCGTTAAATCAGACCAAATACTGGTTAGTGCATAAGGCATTCTGGACTCCGGCCCGCCTGGCCACCTTGGGGATCCGAGAGAGTGATGCATGCTGGAATTGTGACAAAGGGAGGGGGGACTTAGAACACCTCCTGCTCAGCTGTCCTAAGGTCAGGGAATTCTGGGATAGAATTGGGAAGCTTATCAATGAAATCACAGGAGTAGCCATACACATAGATTTCCCAAGTCTAGTCCTGGGTTTTGCATCCCCGTCCATCACAACGACAGGAGACCGGGACCTCATTGACCTATTGTTGACGGCTGCAGTCAAAATAATCCTAAGCAACTGGAAGGACACTTCGAAAGCTGCGCCCGAGGCATGGTTCAACTGGGTCACGTTCCTAAGGGGGGCAGATAACATCGTAGCGGGACACTCACCGAAAACCCACAGGCAGTCAAACATGTGGGGGCCCCTAGACCTCTACCTATCATCGCACAAACCCCCTTAGGCGCAGAACATAGACAACCATCAAGGGGCACACTCTGGGGATCCGCGCTCTAACAAAAGAAAGCAGTAAGCAAGGCTCCTCTCCTCTCTCATTTCCGTCTTCTATACTTCCCTATCCTCTATCGCCCGGGGCGTGAACAAGGACACCCGCCAAGCACCCCAAAGGGGGAGGCAAAAGACAACGACAAGCAGGACTTGGAAACGGACATTTGAACTACTCGAACTATCCGATCTATCGTACCATTGCAAAGACTGAACTACTGCAAGGACAAGGAAGGCAGATGGCCAACACTCCACCCCCCCCCCCCCCCGGCGCCTTTTTCTTTCTTTCCTTTCTTTCTCTCCCTCCACTCATGTATATTCCATGCTCCATGTAAATATATATTTTTTATCCAATAAAAAATTACGGAAATAAAAAAAAAAATAATAATAATTAGTTTACAGAATACTTACACGTTCTTTAAAATGCATACAAATACAGTATTCAAAAAAAAAGATAGCATCTGGACTATACACATGAATTAAATTGTTACCATTCACTTATAGCCATATTTTATCAAGACAAACTAGAGTTTAACCTTCATTCATCACCCATGGTGGTACGTGCACGAACAGCTGCTTTCAAAAAGAACATACTCGAAAAATCAAAACATCTTCTTCCAAGCTAAGAATTTTAGTGTAGGCTGTTTTATGGTCAGTAATAATAGTAATTTCCTTTAAAAACGGGATTAAAAGCAGTTTGGTATACATTTGATAAAAATTACAAAAGAATAAAAAGTGAACCATGGTTTGTTTACTCTGATTGTCACATGGGCACGTCTTTTGCTCAAGTTTAGTATTATACCCTAACGGAAAACAAAGCATGTTCATTCATAGTATCCGCTCTTAACCGGAACAGTAGTCCTCCTTCCCATCGATTAATATTCTTCAAAAGATAGCCTGAAGGCAATTTGGGTGACAAATTCTCAATTGACATATACCTTCCTACTGACTGTTTGGACATCTCTACAGCCTGTCTTAACATACTATACTTTTCATATAGCAACCCCTGGAATGATTTTTTGTTTACACTGCCCAGTTCGCTGGGATTAAAAAAGAGGTGCTCAAGATTTACACTAGACAGGCTTTCTCGTACAGCCGAGGTATATCCATCCCCTTGTCGCAATTGAGACAATCTGAAATTATGCTCTGTGTTAGTGTTGCCGCAGAATTCTGCCATACTTTGAGCCAAATAAATGGTTGGTCGGGCTCTGATGAAATCTTCTATGTATGTGAAGTTCAGCTCCCCGTGACAAACATACTTAGAGGCAGTAATCAGGGCTCCTAACAATTTTCTACAGAATCGGTTCTCCTCGGTTTGAATACCTTTGCAGTCCGAGTATCCCCAAACCTCTGCCCCGTAGGTTGCCGCCAGGATACATTGTAATTAAAAAATAATAATGATGGGTAATACTACCTCGGCCTTTCTTGGTTGGGTTAATGACAGTACAGAATTAATAGCCTCAACAAATTTGCTTCTACTGTGTGAAACATGAGTGGTCCACAGGCCGTTAGCTGCGAATACCATGCACAGATAGGGAAAAGTGCAGGTGCTTTGTAAACATTCATTTCCTATGGTAAATGATTTAATAGAGTGTTGCTTTTGTACTTAGTGGTATTGACTATAATTCGTCTGATTAGTAGTGGTCCGTGTCGGATGCTATAACTATCGCAGCCACGGGTCGGGACCCGATAGTATCCGACACCGAGGTGTGAAGAATTTATCTAGTGCGATAATAATTGCCAATTCCAGGAATAACATACTTATTTTGGTGTTTATCTGCATGTTCCGAGCCAGGGCCGGCTTTAGAGCTGATGGCTCTCCCAATGACCTCTTTCTCCATCGATTCTCTCATTAGCATCCTTTAACTGTGCCCTTCAAATATCTATGACAACTCACTCAGGTGCATTTCTTTTGTTCTATAGCAGTACTCTATTGTATATCGTTATTGTATATGATTATTTAAAACCTTCACAAGTGTGCAAGAAAAGACAATCCATGTTATAAAATAAGAGATCTTGGGTGCTAAACATGACTTTTAAATAAATACGTAAAATGGCAAACTAGTTTTCAGGTGCCTTCAGGAATTAGCAGCATTATAATTACATTTAACGATTCCAAGAAGCAGAGGAACCATAACCATTATTCGTCGGCAAGGGAAACCAGTCCATATTATAAAATAGACTGAATATAATAGAAAACTGATTATAAAGAGGTATATAAAATGCCAAATTGATTTTCAAGCGCATTCGATAGCTAGCAACAATATGTTTATATCTAACAGTTCTGAAAGAGAGAATGGGTGTGGATGTAACAGCTAGTTGTTTGTTACGCTGGGCTTCCTGGGAGGCCACCAAAGAACCTAAACCTTGTATATGCGAGATGAATATATTTTGTCAGATGGATGTTTAGGGCCGAATTTTCTGGGCTTAGCACTGCTATAATGCTCTGCCGGCAGGTTTGTACTCCCAATTTGTTACACTCAGTTCTGAGACTTAATTTACGCAAGTCCATTATCGCTGGGCAGATGTACAGTACATGCTCCAAGGATTTACCAGACTTGCCTGTTATGTTGTATTTTCTCTATTGTATGTTGCTTTAAGGCTCGTGTTGGAGCGAGCCTCTAGAATGCTTGAAGCATCATGAATGTTCTTACTGAATGAGTCAGTTGGAGCCTGGCTACATCCCTGTACAGTTGTGCTTCCTGGCACCACCTGTTCTTCCTATTTACCTTACTTGAATAAACAACTTTAAAGGAGTTCTGCTTGCATTCTCTACTTTACATTGCCACAGCCCTGAATTTGGTTTCTTCTGTTGAACGGGGCCAGCAGGCTAAATCTTTTTTAAAAAGCCACTCACCCAGTCTGAGAAGCTGTGAATCTTAGTTTCAAGTGCAAAGAGTATGTGCAAACAAGATATGAGGATGGGAAGGCCGGCTGGTATGAGTTAATAACTGCGTGCTTGCTTTTGGCTTACGTTGCTCTTTCTGCATGGTAGGACCAAAGATGGATATGTTTCTTAATACTTAATTTAAAAGCCATTTGATTTGGATTTAAGTCCCACAGTTCATTCGCGGAGAGTAGCTGCACACAGTCATTTATAAAGTGACGGTGTGACCCGGCTGGCCCACTGGAGCTAATGTCGGGCCATAACAGGGTCTCCAGAGAGCCGGCTCTGGCCCTTCTCAGCTTATGGCTTAGGTTGAGGAAAGCACCGGCACCTGCCGCTTGATGGTTGAGGAGGCTGAGTTCCAGTCTGATCTGAGTGGCAGACAAGGTTTTTGGCAGTCGCAGCACAAGTTTGTAAATCTTCATTGTATGTTGGTTCAGCTTGTCCAAAAGGATTTCAGAGTCATAGGGTAGGGTAGGGAAACTCTTAGCTCCTATGACTTCCACACTGGGGCTTGGCTTTGGCCTAGCAGTTTTTTCGAAAGTTTGGATAAGCTGACTTGAGAGCCATTGCTTTTGCTGCGATTTTCCTCTGTTGCTTAATAAAAGAACCATTTGCATCAATATGAATCCCCAGGTACTTTTATATTTGTTCTATTGTAATCTGATGGTTGTTATAAGTCCAGCCACCCCATTGGCACCTTTTTCTGCTGAATGTGACCACTTGTGTTTTCTTCAAGTTAACCTCTACATTATTAGTGGTTGTGTGTATATATACAGTTGATTAAGCAACCCTACCCTCGTAAGACTGAGGAGGGCAAGGTGTATAAGAGGTTACAAATTCGGGCTCTGCCAATCTTTGGTTGATGACTATTTACTGTGCCCATTACTTGAGGGTAGAACAGCTATGAACAGATTGAAGAGCAGGGGTGTTAGCACACATCCCTGCTTGACTCCCGGTGATGTGGGGGTTTTCCTAGACATGTGTGAGCCATCCCCCAGCTTAATTTGAATCCAGGTGTTGGTGTGTTGCTGGATTATTGGATCCACATTTTTGGGAGGATTCCCCATTTTATTAACTTCCCAAAACGCCTCCTTCAGCACATAATCGAAGGCTGCCTTGAAGTCCACAAAGCAACAATGTAATTACAAAAAAGAGATTTGTGCCCTGTCGATCATGATTGATAGGACTAGAAGGTTGATGAATGTACCTGACTATGCTACAAACCCTGTTTGAATTCTTGGAACAAGATCATTTAATTCTGTCCACTGTCTCAGATCCTCCAAGAGAAGGCTGGCAAAACACTTGGCCCCATTATTGAGTAATATTTTACTAGGGAGGGCAAAACTCTAACTATCTAAAAGCGGCGGTCATCCCAAGGCACGGAACTAAAGATTATGTTGCACAATTTGGGACGAACATCCATGACAAAAACCCAAGGGGACCATATACCCTGGCTAAGATCAAATGACATTAAGATAGCTACACTTCTGTGTATAAATTGAAGAATGTTAAACTATTGTGTACTGTATTAGTTCCCATTTTATTAGTAATAATTGAGGATTTTTAGAAGTGATAGCTCCAGCTCAATAGAGGCATTCTTATGGAATTTTAATGAATATTTATATTATATTAGGATTCCTATCAGCTTGTATATAAATTTATTTTAGCCAATGTTCTTGTAGAATGGCATAGTATATGAATTAGCACCACTATGCACCCAATGCACATGCACTTTCCACGAACCTGATATTAGCGTATAATAAACAGAATCTTGTTGCTATTATATCGCACAGGCACTTTTCAAGCGAACAAGACAAGATGATGACCTCCATATCGTCATTATCAACTGGAGGAACTAATCTATACTCAAAACGAACTGTTTTGGATTGGATGTATATAGATTTGACTAAGCGAGCTATAGATGAACGTATTTTTAAAATGTTATGCATATTGTTCTTTTACTTTTATGACCCTATAGGCCGAAAGAAAGTATTTTTGAGAATTGATTAATGCTATCAGCCTGCAGTTAATAGAGTCAGATCGAGTGCCACCCTTATAGACGGGATGGATTATTGCCCCATGCCATGAATCAGGTATAGTTTAGCTCCACAAACAATAGTCAAAGTGACTTGTTAACTGATTAGCCCAGAATAAGAGGTTATATTTAAAGAGAGCATGTGGCAGACCATTGGGGCTTGGTGCCCCATCTGTTCTTGCATTTGAGATTATTTTGACCAGCTTGTTTGGTGAGAGATGGATTTCTACATTAAGGAACTGATGGTCTTGGGGTAGGGCACTCATACCAGTGTGGGGTGTCAGAGCCAGGGATCAAAGTGCATTAAAAAAGTAAGGAAACTGTGATGTTCGGCATAATTGGGGCTGGGTCACAAGTGTAGCTAAAAAAACAAAATATTCTGTAACTGTTTTCGGTCTTTCACCTTCAAGTCTGTACATATAACATAACACACAGTTTAAATGTAAAATAAATGCAAGTTAAGTTAATCAGTGGGAAATGCACTATTGTACTATATGAAACCTCTATTAGTTAATGCACTGCAGAAGTGTGTGTCTGTAATCAGACATACACGGAATTGAATCCTGATTGAAGCAGTGGAGAGTAATTAGGAGCATAACACAGGCCCCTGCAGCCCCTTTGGTGCAGGGGAATATGTTTCACCTCTTTAAAAAGCACAACACAGGCCCCTGCAGCCCCTACAGTGCAGGGGTCTGTTCGCCTTCGGTTTAATGGCACAGGATACTCCCTGCCTTACAGTTCAGCTGAAGCATTTAATCTCTCACAATTAACCCTCCCGGGCCAGTTATCTTTTCACAGAAAGCAGGATAACTGTTTTCCTTAGATTAAAAAAGTATGGGCACGTTGTGCCCCTCCGATCCCACCCACGTAGACCACTGGTCAGAGCACATTACATCACACACACATTACACAGAGACAATTATTCATACATGTGTAGATCAGTGTATAGGAAATGTTACATAAGACCGAGGACTACAAGGTTTATGAGTCATGTGTCATCCATACTGTCAGACAGTATAGTTTAAGAGTGTTTGGTCTGGAAAAGCATAAAATCAGAATCTAAAACATTACACCATGCTTGAGGACTTTGCTTTACTAATAAGACTGTATTTCTACCCCAATGAACCCTTTATGCAACATAGAATAATGAAAGACTGAAGGGGGAAATCATAACATTCTAGCCTATCCCTTGCAGTTTGCATGCAGCTCTTTGAGGACAGTGAATTGCTTGCTGTGTTATATTAGGATTTTAACATATAAACTGCAAGTAACAAAAGCATCTCTCTGACAAAAGTAACTTATGTGCAGTTATATGCACTTCTGTGATCTGTATGTTACACTTTCTTTGCAGGGGTCACAGTAACCCTCTGCGCTACTTTTTGATCAGTCAAAACTTTCACTGAACAACAGCCCAATCTTTCTCCAGCAGGACCATTAATCACCAGAGTTATCATGGCATTTTTATTGTTGCCTGAAAATTGCAGGAAGCAAGTAATGCATTGGGTGCTTTTAAATCCATAATATATTTGAAAACATAGCCCCCCCCCCAAGTCAATGCCCAGTGCGATGGAACTGATCGCCCCACCCTAGCGCCGGCCCTGTCCCGGGGATTACTGCGCCTTCCTCTCCCGTTAAATTCAGCCAGGTATGATCTTACAAAATGTAATAAGGGTGTGAACTTTATTGCACCTATTGATTATCAGGTGTGACAAACATCTCCTAACTTACAGTTAGGAGGCCTTTGTAAACATATGTTGTAATTCCAGCTTGTAGAAGATTCTACAATTGTATTGCACGAAGGACTATTTCACATCTGAAAAGTACATTCAGTCATCATCATGCTGTGTATTACATTTAATTTGTTATCCCCTGTATGCCTTCTTTACATGAAAAATCCTGTTTTTTTTCGGCATTTGTCTCCAGAATTTGCAAAGGCAATAGGACAGGTCAATATGTGATAGATATAAGTTATTTGTGCAACACATGTAAACAGTTTTTATTAATTCCTTGTTTACATGTATTTGCATATTAAAATCAGACATATGAATGTACTAATAGTTTTGCTTTATTATTTACAGCAAGACAAGGAGGTAACTCATATATGGTCGGACCTGAGGTGAGCATCATGCCTTGATCACTGTATTTACTTCAATTAGCAGCCCAATGTGACAAGAGTTTGGAGAGACTGTGTTATGATGTATTCTTAGTCAGTATTCTCTTGATAGTTACTGTGAAGTCAGATTCAGAACTTATGAGGTTATTCACCGAATTGCAAGACAAGTTAACCTGCATTGGACTGGAATGTAGAGGATTTGGCATTTTGATCTGACTGTATGATTCACCTATGTTTGTGGGTTGTAATTAAGTTAATATTACTGCTGCCTTGGTGAACCTATTATTGCAAGTGTGCTATGGGGAAGCAAAAAGTTAATATAGAGTTTGAAGAAAGTGAGTGGTCTGAAAATGAGAAGATTTGGTTGTTCAAGATTTTCTGCAATGGGATGTTGTTAAAGGAACCTGATGTGAAGTTAGAAGAACACGGTGAGTTGAAAATAAATCTAATTTTGTATTTTGATACAATGTTGTATTTATTTTAACCCCTTCACTGCGGGGGCTATTCCGCCGCAGTCCTAAGGGGGCTTGGCGGAAGAGCGGCGGGCGCATGCTAGTGACGGAACCGCTCCGTCACCAGCGTCGGTTGCGCTGTACTTATGACAGAGCAGTTCCGTCATGGCCCTCCCGCTCAATAGAACGCTCAGTGCAGGCGCGGAATTCGCGCCGCGCATGAGCGGCGGGCGGGCCATGACGGAACCGCTCCGTCATCAGCACAGCACCACCGCAGCTGATGACAGAGCGGTTCCGTCATCAGCATACAAAGGGTTAAGATGCATAGATAACAAGATGTAAGGTATCATTAAGTTATGTTGAACATGGTGCTGGGGCCGGGTAAGGAGGTTCATGTGACTACAGAAAATGAAGCAACCGCATGTTGGTAAGGGAAGTTTTGAGCCAGGATGAAGAGATCTTAAAAGAACACAGCATGGTTTGTTCATAGTAAGGAAGACATTAAAAAGTCTAAGCATCATATAACATTATTGGACTGTGTGAAATCTGTGAAGCACAAACTTAGAGGAGTGTTGCTAACCATTAGGAAAGAACTGATGGGAATTATGGATAAGACTTATGGGCAGTTGAGTTGAAATGAAGAGAGATCATAGACCTAGGAGAAAAAAGATAAATCCTTTATACTAGAAGGAGAAACTCCAGCTAACGCAGAGCAGGTAGGAGCACAGGCCAGCAACAGTGTTCATGGCTTCTCTTCAATAATAAACATTCTATATGGAACATACCACTATAATATATAAATATGGTACACATAAAGGAGAAACCATTACAATATTGATGAGAAATAATAACAATAACATAATGTGCCATTATGGAATAGTCCAACCTGTGGATCTTCACTATGGCTGTCGCCAATTTGAAGTGGCAAGAAAGAAGAGTCAAGAACTTAGATTATGCACTGTCTTGTGCAGTCATGTCTGTGCTATCTGGGTGGATAGGTATCCTCTAACCAAGATAGATGAGATGATAAGGAGGATTGGGAATGCTAGATGTTTTAGTAAATTGTTCCTTAAATCTCCTTAACATAATGTAGGTTGGCTGATTTGTTTATGGACAGTGGCTTCTAGTTCAGCAGGATGTTGTTCGAATTGTCGCCCACAGCTGCTGTGTTTCAGCATTTGATGCAAACTCTGTTCAAGAGTTGAGAGAGGATTTTTGCTTTCCAGAACAACCTTTTAGTTTTCCAAAAGGATTGGGAGGAGCACTATACCAGATTGTGAAAAGTAATGTATATACTATAAGTTAAGGGCTTGAGGCAGGCTCAAGAATAAATGTACATTTTGTAAGGAGGAGCTGGAATATCTAGAACGTTTTAATCTAGTCTGAAGTCAATTAAATAAACTCTCAGCTCCAAAGAACAGAGTACACTTATTGTCATTTTTTGGGCTATCTGAGTTCTACACTAAGGGGCATATTACCAACAACGAGCAATAATTATCGCTATGTTGGTTTAGCAGCGATATTTTTATCGCCGAGCTGCGGTGATTTTTATCGCTTAGGAACCTTGCTATTATCAAGGTTTATCTCCTAAGCGATAAAAATCGGCCGAAATGCATGAATATCGCTGAAAAGTCAGCGATATTCATGCATTACCGAGGTAATGCTCTTAGCCATGTTATCCACCTACCATTGGATAACATGGCTAAGAACTGCTCAGGGGCAGGTGTTAGCTTTTGGAGATATTCGCACTTAGCGCGAATATCTCCAAAAGTTGGTAATTAGAGATAGCGATGTTAGCGACTTCCAGTCGCTTACATCTTGGCAAGCCCACTTTGCATGTCATTAGTGATAAATATCACTGACATGCAAAGCGGGGCCCAAGATGGTCGCTATCTCCTACTAGCTGTCGCTAACTGGTGTTAGCGACAGCTAGGTAATAGGGAGATAATTTTATCTCCGCTTTCTTGGCTTTTAAAGCCAAAAAAGCGGAGATAAACCCCCTTGATAATATGCCCCTAAGTTTGTTACAAATATTTCTTGAATGCGGTTACCTCTGTAAAAATGACTCAAAATTATATGAAATTTGTGTGGTGGTGAGGTCATGTTGAAGCATTTGAAATATTGAAAGACATTTTGCTTGAAGCGCCTTTATTGCAACCTTTTAACCTAAATTTGCCTGTGTGTATAACAGATAATGCAAGTGACAAAAGAGCTATTTTACCACTGAGTTATACACTTGGAGAGAAACATTGTAGTTGCCTCTATAACACTTACTCAGCGACCGAAAAGGAAATGCTGGAGTGTACCTGGGCAAAATATAGGTTCAAGACATACTATTGGGGTTGAGGTTCACATTAAAGACAGATCACAGACCCTTGGTTATATCGTGAAAGGGGAAATGTTCATTCATCCAGAATCATTGTCTGTCTGGCTAAGTTGTGCATGAAATTGCTAGAGTGTAATTTCCAGATAGAACACATTCCTGGGTCATGCAACAAGATGGCATTAATATCTAGATTGTTGTTGCAGGGAGTAGAGCAAGATGTGGTGTCAAATAAAGACATTCAGGGACAGATTTACAAGCCCCTTGCGACACTTTTCCGCTGCTGTTGCATCACTTTTGTGATGCAGCTGCAGCGTAAACCATGTGCCACGTTGCTACTTATTTACAACGTGACGCTTCTAGGCAGATGCATCACACTGTAAAGCCCTGCGCCACATGAAACCTGCGTCAGGTTTCATAAGGGTATTCTGTCCCAGGGTGGGCGTTCCTTCGCAGGAAAGTCCCGTAAAACTGATGCAGTGAAATCTACAAGATTTCACTGAGTCAGTTTTATGACGCTGCTGCGTCAAATCCTTACGCCTGCGTGAAGCACGTGTAAGGAGTGACACACAACGTTAAGTATGGGCTGCCCATGTGCATTGCAGGAGTTGCGTTGCGCTTGCGATGCGATTCCAGCAATGCACCACCCATATGCCACAAGATTCGTCACGCATCTGCCCCTCCTTGCACCATGGTGCGCCGAATTGTAAATGTGACGCATCCGTGGTGGCGCAAGAGCGGGATTACGTGACGCATCTGTTCTGGTGCATCCCTGCTGATTTGCAGAGATGCATCAGAAGTTGTAAATCTGCCCCTCAGTGTTTAAATGCTATGACGGATGTTCATGTTTTGTTAGTGAATAAGAATTGAGAATGCATATGATGGAAAATGGAACCGTTCAGAAAGTTATCCATTATGTGAAGTCGCCAAAAGAAAGATTTGTGTCTTCATAAATGCAACCATATGCCAAAATCTCACCAAAGTTGAGCTTGAAGGTTTTTTTTCTGAGAGGAGACACGTTGGTTCCTTCGACATTGGCAAGGGGTAAATGTGTGGAATTATTACCAGTCAGTCATTTAGGCAATTCCTGAGCAAGATAAAGGTGTGCAACATATTGGTGGATAGATGGGGACAGAAATATTAAAATAAAATATGTAACATTTTAATTTTTTCTGTTAAGAACTTGAATTGTTGCAGGCCTGCCATGGTACACAGTGACAAGAAATCCTAGATCAGTTCCAGCCAATTGAAGCAGGACAAATGCTACATGGCTTATGGATGGTCTCTGTCTAGAGTGGCATAGTGGGTAACATCAATTGACTGGAATGCAGTTCAAGCATTTGCCAGTGTCTGAGACTTAGGGAAGCATTCCTCCCGTCACTTTGTGTTATATTCAGCAACTGGGTCTGCTGTCAGCAGATGCATAGGTTTAACAGGCTATCAGAAACTGTTGTATTACTCACTTTTGCACCTCTGTTGTCCACAACACATATGCTTTTCCTGTCAGGAACAAGAAATTATGGGCACAGAGGAATTGTACTAGCTGCGATGAGGAGCGATTGTTCCTGCTGCTACTACTCCAAGAGGGGTTTTGATCAATGGGGCGAATGTTCAAAGCCATTTTATGCTCACATCTTTTCCAATATACAAAAATGGGCTTTGTGATCCATTCCAAATTGCAATTAAGATGGGATATGAAAGTGGGTCCCCTTTTAATTACAAGTCAGAATTGTATGTATCAATAGTTTGTCACCACAGTTGTGGTTGCAAACCATTGAACAGTTACTGACATCTAAAAGAGGTGGCAGGTGATTTGCAAAGGGGAAGATGAGTCCAGAGGGACACCTTCCTTGTTTTGAATCTTGTTCTGTGATCTTGGGGATAATAGTCAGTTACGTATCTAATTATTATTCATTAGGGAGGTTATTCTGCAACCCCATGCAACTAAAGATTTTGAGATTCGACCTAGTATGTAGTTCGCATTGTAAAATCAGAGACAAGTCTCAAAAAGTTCATTTACAATAGGTAATCAATTTTTGAGATCTATCTCTTAGTACATCGAGCCCCATGTCTTTCTTTTTAATATGAAGGGCTCATGCTTCCATCTTGTGATAAACCTCAGGTAGCTAAATGCTTGGATACTTTAACAAAACTTCAAGATGGAAAAAGCCGGACTCCTGAGCGATATGCTTTGAGTGGTAGATTGGAAGTTTCGGGCGTGCCTTGGGGGTGGCTCCCAATACTTCGGCCTCACTGACAGATTTTTCAATTTGCGTAGTGGTAGCACACATACATTTTCACATCCCTTTGGACTTTCATCAGCACAATGGTGCTTCAACAAAGTGATGTAATGTGGTGGAGAATCTGATGGCGATGATAATTCACATGAGTATGTAGCTGTACATCATGATTTTCATGTCTTAGAATCCCTAGGTGCTCAATAAACAAATATATTAAAGAGTAGAGATGCTTCAGAGTCCAAATGTCATCAAATAGTTACAAAAGTCTGACCTTGGAATATAGAGATTCAAGACATATTCTCTCTCCACTGCTAGCGGCAAAGGTCAAATCTCTCAGGATACTGGTACATATGAAACAACTGAAAATGGTTGGAGTCCATCTGTAGTCCTCAGTTCAGGCTATATTTGCGTGGTCTCTGCACACAAGAGTTTAAAGGTTTTCCAACATGGGACATGCATATACTATGTCAATTTAGACATGTTTTAAATCAATGCCAGGAAAGTGATTGAGGCGGCCATCCAGCTGAAAGGATTCTGCATGGGCAATCATTTGAGGGCGGCCAATGGACGCACCATGTCAGATAGACTAGGAACTAACACCTACGATAATGGCCATAGGTCTAGTCGTATAGACTACCTGCTTGTTCATATAAGGCTGTGGCCATATCTTGAGGATATGGTGGTAACTAACCGCATAGAGAGTGACCATAATCCATCACCTCAACTTTTAACCTGTTCCTAGACGTGGGTAAAATAGTCCCACAGGATGTAATAGCGCCTGCTCTCGTCCTAGCTAACGATATGAGCCACTTAAAATGGAGTAGTATCGTTGAACATCCTGAAACCTTAGTTGCAATTAATAAAGATGTAACTAATGTATTAGCTGTGTTGGGGTCTAGCAACATTAGTATGGATCCTCGCACCGCTTCGACCAATGTTCATACTAAACTTTTTGATCATTTAAAAACTTACTTTTGTAAGCCCATTATAGGCAGGACCAAAAGGGTCAAGAAACCTGAGGGAAGGCATAATGCAGCATGCCGACAAGCTCGGCATAGCCTTGGCAGAGCCTTAAAAACGAGGGACACTTGTAATGTGAGGGCAGCTCGGACCTGTTATAGGAGAACCCAGCGGGAGGCAAAAAAGCATTGGGATGAGGAGAAGTGGAAGGAACTCAAAGATGCTTGTGCGGCTAAGAACCCCAAACAGTTTTGGGATACATTTAAATGGGATAGGGGAGGCTGCCTGGATCTGCCACAAAATAATGAGGATCAGCACTTATGGGTTGACTATTTTAAGCCTCAATATGCTAAGAGTTATGATGATGAAACCTCCACATACCTACTATAAGGTGGAGGTTTTCACTCCCGAAGATGTTGATAGGGCACTAGATGCGGTAACCTGGGGTAGAGCGCCGGGTATGGATTGCATCCCGGCAGATGTCTTTGTTAACGATAAACAAACCCGGCGACTATATATTGCCCACAATGCAAATTCAATTGCCCGGGGAGAAGATGTCCCACCCTCATGGAAGGGTGCGGAAATCGTTCCAGTGTTTTGTGGTAAATAAAATAATTACCCTGTCGGAATTTCTATACATTAACAAGGATCATGCATATAATGAGAGGCAGAGTCCGTGGTGTCCGATTCAAAAGGGCTTTAATTCAGTAACTCGAGTTAAGGGAGAATCGGGTTCCATCACCACTAGGGATCAGGAAGGATCGTCATCTGAACTTTATTCACAGAGTTCATTATTTATACTTTAAACATACATTAACTTGCATAGAGAAGGCGGAGCGCTCCAGGCGGAGCAAGCGAAGGAGAGAGATAAGAGCACATGGGTGTGAAAAGGGCGTGTAAGAAGGCGTACACGTGGGTGTTCACTTGATGAGTCATAGGTGTGTCATAGGTGGGTGGATACATGGAGGGGGTCTGCATGGTCAGCAGGAACCTTTACCCTACTTGTGTGCGCAAACTTGGTCATGACGTGGAATTGACGTGAAACTGGGGGAAGCTGGGGGGAGCTGACTTTCGTGCTAGTAGAGAAGTCTTGGATGTCAGGACGACCTGCACTTCTGGTATTATCTGATATCTTGAGTTTGGAGGATGTATTATCTGAATTAAAGGTCGCTCGAGCAAAGGCTGCTCATCACTAAATGATAGTGTGTGCATATATTTCTTCGTGCATTGCGTGGGGCCATGGGCCTTCTATGGATGCGGGTTCTGTAAATCACTTGAATGGAGACAGAAAGGCTAGGCCCTATCTTCTGCAGGCGGAATATGTTTACCCTTTTCATTAAGCAGGAATGTGTTTCTGTGGAGCAGGGCAGATAACTGTAAGCAAAATACTGTCTTGGCAGGCCGGGCTGGGCACCTCTCGGCTGAGCAGGAAGTATGTGAGAGGTCAGGGATACATAACTAAACTGCAGTTTTCAGAGAGTCAGGAGGCATGGAGCCTGAATTCGGTCCTGGCTCAGCTGAGCCACAAAACGGGTTCATCTCGACTTTTAAACGTGCACCATGTAAATGCATTGGCAACATAGGCCTCAGTACAGAATTAATGTTTCGTTCAAGGAGGGCCTGGTAACTGACATGCTAACATTGGACGGAAATGCAGAGGCATTATTATTACAGGCATGAGAAGGGAATTGCATGGTGACATGGACATACATGGGGTACATGTAGGGGACACACTGGCCACGTAAAATTTCTATTTCCTCATTCCCTCCTTGCCCCCTACTGTGCCCTTCAGGACACATCAATATTCATGATACCGCGTATCTGATCATACAGCATCATTTGCTCGTCTTTTGTCTTTTGTATACGTGGATGGGGAATACAGGCAGTGGCACACAAGCCGCAAATCGCTGGGCCACATTGCAGACAGAGACAGCAACTGAATATAACTAGCAGTATCATTCCTAGGAACGACAATACTTTCCATCCCCATGCTGATATTACACTCCAGAGCCAACCGAACCAAGTCCATGTGCCTGGGTTCTGATGTATCTTGTGAGCTATCTTGTGGAGTCTTGTTATTGCTGCATACACGGATGGCGCGTTATTAGGAATAAACACGCAACAACTGGAGCCGATCACTCTACAAGCCCCGCCCCTATCTGCCAGGATGACGTCAAGAACAAGGCGGTTCTGAAGAACAACAAGTCTCATCGCAGACTGCTCCTCCGTCAAGTTCGCCAGAGCAGATGCAGTCTCATTTACTATGCTTCAAGAGTTCTTGTTAACCTGCGTATTAATTTACTGTTTTGGACGGGACCTATGAAGAAAAAGAATCCTTTATTGAAATCTGTGTATTGCTCCAAAGCTGTCTCAGTCTGATCAATCACTGGGGAATCAGTCTCCCTCTTATTTCGAACATGTACTAGTCGGGAATCTCGATGATAATGGGATGGGGCTAGAAAAACAGGTGGCAGCAGGAACGCAATATAACACGTCCCACCCCAGTCTACGGGCAGACGTACATAGGCTGTCTGACCGCAAATGAAATAGGAATGGCGGGAAGCTTTGAAAGTAGACTTTCCTTTATCATTGAACTCGACCACAGTATTACAATCACTGTGTCCCAAATGCACTGACCCTTTCTTTCTAACGCATAATTCACCTTTTACTGGTAAGACTGTTATGAACGGTGGACCTGTGTTTGTCTCGGACTGGACATTCAAAATCATAAAGTTAAGGGAAGCATTTCCTTGTTTGTACACTTCATTTTCTAGATCGGTCCCTTTTCTCTGGGGAAGACCATCTTCGTCTGGAAAACATGCTTTATTCATTACTGTATTCAAATCTCCCCAGATCCAATCGCTCTGGGAATCTGTGAACTTTCTGTCTTGTGATGACATTAAAGCAAACCATGCTCCGCACGAACCATTGTGCGAGAACGGGAAAGGAAAAAGGGGCAGAACTCCCATCGTTTTCTGATAAGGTGGGAGTCGGCCACATACCCAGCAATTCGTTACATTGCTGGCCTGATGAGAATGGTGCAACATTCGAATAAAGGTATTGTTGCGCAGGGCTAGTCGATATGACAATTCATGGGGTGGCAGATCACTGAATGTGTGTTCTACAGTGTTATTAAAGTAAGAGTGTATATGTGAAGCAATAGGAGGAAAGAAAACATGTAATGTCAGGCTGATACATATAATCGATATACTTAGAAGAAACATAATGATCAGAGTTACTATACATCTACTGCGTAAAGTCTTGCAGTACTTTTCTTTCGTATCTCTCTTTCTGCTATTCTGGTCTACGATCTTATACATGTCAGGAACCTGTCTAACCGATTCACCACAGGGTGGACTTAAACAATTAAACGCTGTCTGACTTACTAGACCGTAATTTGGACCTATATTCTTGTTGCGGAGTCTTTTCTAGCAAAGGGGGCTTTGAGTCATTAAGTTCGGGGCAGTCTTTAGTTTCGATCACAGTTCCAGTATTTCCATGGAATTCCTTGATGTGTTGGGCATGGATCCAGCCTTTTCTTCCCTCGACCTTGACGGCAGTCCTCGTGGTAAGCAGTACTAACTTCGGCGTGCGCCAGCGGGGCTCGAGAGGGCTTGAACGATCAAAATTCCGGACCAGCACTACATCCCCCGGAACGATGGTGTGCTCTTTGACTTGGGTGTTGTCGGGGAAGGCGGCGGCAACCTGTGAACGACAAGAGAGGAGTGCAGACATCAAGGAAGCCAGGTAATCTGTCAGCATATTACTGTCAACATCAGTAATTTTCTTTGGTATACGCGTACCCCACATATTCGGTGGTCTACCAAAAACCACTTCGTAAGGGGACAGTCCTGTTCTGGAATGAGCTACCATACGCATGTAAAAGAGGGCAACCGGCAAGGTTACCATCCAATCCACGCCTTTTTCTGCACAGACTTTCGCTAACTTTGTCTTGAGCGTCTGATTGTGACGCTCTACAAGTCCGGCTGCCTCTGGGTGTCGTACACAATGAAACTTCCACTGGTAACCTAACAGAAGAGATACTTGTTTCATTAATTCAGAGGAGAACGGCTGACCGTTATCTGAGTATACGACACGGGGCAATCCGTACCGTGGAAAGAACTCTCGTACCAATTGCCTGGCAGTGGTCACAGCAGTGTAATCTGGGACTGGGTATGCTTCTGTCCACCTAGATAGTGCACATACAACTACTAGGACATATTTGTATCCTCTACATCTGTCCATCTGGATATAATCCATCTGGAGGACTTCAAAAGGGTGGTCAGGAGGATGAAATCCACCTTGTTCCACTGGAATGCCTTTGCCTTGATTGAACTGGCAACAGATCATGCAGGTGCGTACTTTCTGTTTTGCTGCTGCACGCAGGTGCTTGTTGAACCAAATATTCTGTAAACTGTCTAGCATTGCCTTTTCTCCTAAGTGTGCTGGACTATGTGCTGTGTTTATGATGACTTTAACCATAGAGTCATCGAGAAACCATGTAGCTTTGCCTTCTGTCATCCAACCCTGGTCAGTCTGGACCCCTCCTTGTTCAGTCCATTTCTTTATTTCGTCTGGAGTGGCATGTGTCTGTATGTTGAGTACATCTTGTGAGGGATCCATGACTGTCATGCTGTTTGTCAGTGATGGCACTTTTGTCTTTGTCGTGTCTGTTGGAGTCTCTGTTGGAGTCTGGGCTGTAAGTTTAGCTGTTCGATCTGCCAGGTCGTTACCCTGGGAAATGGTGTCTGTAACTTTCGTGTGTGCTTTGCATTTCATGATGGCTATGGCTGTAGGCAAATGTATTGCTTCTAACAGAGCCTGAATAAGGGGACCAAGCTGAATTTTGGCCCCATGAGAGGTCAGGAAACCTCTCTCCTTCCACAACACTCCGAAGTCATGAACGGCCCCGAAGGCATACTGTGAATCTGTATATATGTTCACTTTCAAGTTCTTGTCTCGTATGCAGGCTTGTGTCAGAGCGATGAGCTCTGCTGCTTGTGCTGACAGTGTGTCTATTCTTTGTGTCTCTATGACTTCAGTATCAGTGGTCACGGCATATGCGGCCACTAACTCTCCTGTGCTTGTTCTCATGCATGAACCATCCACATAAAGTGTCAGGTCAGGGTCTGGCAATGCAATGTCTGTCAGGTCTTGTCTTGGTTTCGTCACTGTATTAATTACTTCCACACAGTCATGTGGTGCAGTGTCCACTGTGCTTGAGGGCAAGAGTGTAGCAGGGTTCAGAATGTTGCATCGTCTGATCTCTATGTGTGGCTGAAATAATGTCAGTTCATATCCTGTCAGTCTTGCTACAGTCAAATGTTGTGTCTGTGTCCTGTTCAAGAGAACTTCCACTGAATGTGGAACCTGTACTGTCAGGGGGTGTCCTAACACTATGGAATCACTCTGTCTTATAGCTAGGGCTGTTGCTGCAACTGATTTCAGGCACGCAGGCAGAGCCTGGGCCACTGGATCTAATGTGCTCGAAAAATAAGCACAAGGCTTGTGTTTTCCTGCTTGGTCTTGTGTAAGGACAGATAATGCTGTTCCATCTCGTTCAGTGACAAAAAGTGTAAAAGGCTTGCTGTAACAAGGAGTGGCTAAAACTGGTGCTTGACATAGGGCTTTTTTCAATTCATCAAATGCAAGGGTATGTTCTTGTGTCCAAGGGAGGACAGTCGAAGACGCTGCCTCCTGTGTTGTTAGCTGCATGAGTGGTTTGGCTAGATATGCATACTGGGGAATCCATTATCTGCAGTAAGAAGTTAGGCCAATGAAGGCCCGTACTTCCTTTTGTGTCTTGGGCTGTGAAAGGTTGGCAATTAACTGAATACGGTCTTGTGTCAGCTGTCTACCCCTCTTGGACAGCAAGTGTCCAAGGTACACCACTTGCTGTGCACAGAATTGCAACTTCGAAGGGGACACTTTGTGCCCCTTGTCTTCCAGAAAGTATAAGACTGTCAGTGATGCATGTTCGCAGTCTAGTTCTGTTCGTGCTGTGATCAAGATATCGTCTACATATTGGAGCAGTGCGGTGTTGGCAGGCATGTGAATACTGTCCAGTTGTCTTTTTAATGCTTGACTGTAAATACTAGGGCTTTCTGTGAATCCTTGAGGAGCTCTCGTAAATTTAAAACTGCGTCCATTTAAACAGAATCCGAAGAGGTATTGGCTCTCTGGATGGATTGGGACACTGAAGAAGGCGTTCTTTAGGTCAATTACAGTGAAGAACGTTGCCTCGGAATCAATTGCAGTCAGTAATGAAGAAATGTCTGGGACCACTGGGTATTGGGGAATTATGCATTTGTTCAGTTCTCGAAGGTCAATCACTAGTCTGTAGACTGGTGGTGCATTAGGGTCTGTTCGTTTAAGAATAGGGATGACAGGTGAATTAGATACATTCGAGTCAGTTTCTACTACCACTCCTTGTGCAATGAGCTCGTCAACAATTTTCAGTAAGGCTACTACGGCATCAGGTGGTAACTTGTATTGTCGGATGCGTGGCAGTACTACTCCTGGTTTGAGAGTGACACGGTGTGGCGTAATGTGCATGTAACCTACGTCAGTTGGACCTTGTGCCCATAAATGCTGTGGTACATTCTGGAGTCTGGGATCGAAATCTTTCAACACATAATGTCCTTTAAAATCACGTAAAAACAATCATACTCCTTCTGGAGAACAACAAATAACTGCTCCCAGTTCTTTCAATGTCTTTATACCAAGCAAATTTTCTGGACAGGACTTAGTAAGTAACAAGTCTGTTGTACGGGACAATGGACCGACTCCTAGGGAAACTGGCTTTGACACTTCATTAACAATAGGCTTTCCTGAAAATCCCAGGGAAACATTCTGTGAGCCTGAGAGGGGTGCCCCTGGAACCTCGTCATGACTGATGGTAGTTCTGCTCGCCCCTGTGTCAATCAAAAATTTTCTGTCTTTTCCCAATACACGACTATGTACATAGGGACCCTCTTGATCTACAGGAACCTCAATAAGGGGCAAGCCAACCTCCCTCTCTAGGCTGTTTCATGAGAACTGTTGAAAATCTGGATAGTCTGACTGTGTGTACTGGTACATTTGCTGGGTGGCTTGTTGTGTGGCAGCTGCTGGTGGGGGTGGAAAATTCGCTACTGTCTGTTGCGTGTTCTGTGGGGTGCTATTCTGTCTAGGAGGATGCGGTCTTTCTTTTGTCTTGCCTGTAGCTATATTGTGTTTCAGGACGGCACATTCATTTACATAGTGACCTGGTTGCTTGCAATAATTACAGTTCCCTTTAACAGGTGTCGTGCCCTTTTTATTCCCATTAGCTGGTACTGATTGTGCAACCAGCACTTTCATTTTCGTATCTTTCATGCGTCTCTTTTCATTTTCCTGTTCCTCTCTAATTCTGTTCTCGTGGTATTGTAACATTTGTAACATTTGGGAAGGGCTATTAGCTTGCCAGGTACTCTCAACCTTCAGTACTCTATTCTTGATCGGGGCTAAGGAATTCTCTACTAGTTTGCTCACAAAAAGATGTGGGTATGATTCACTACTTGGCTTAAGGCCACTATTAATAGAAAAACATTTCTCGAATCTAGAATAAAAATCACTAGTGTCCTCGTCTTGTTTCTGTTTGCAGGCTGAAATAGCATCCCAATCTTCCTTTTTAGTAATCAATAGTCTCGGCAGGACCTGTATCAGGAGTTCAGGTAGGACTTTAGCTTTTTCCCCAAGACCAACACCAGGGTGCCGGCCTTTATCCTCGGCTTCCAATTCTGCCCAACTTATCTTTTGCTCTCCCACCTCCCAATCTTTCTCTTTAAGCTTTTCGTAAATACCAGCAGGTAACAGTACTTTCAATAATTTTATAATGTCAGCGTACGTGCAATCCCCTATGCGGAGAATGTCTTTTAATTCACAGTGGAATCCCCCCGGGTCTTTATCATGGCAGGGCAGCATCTTTTTCATTTCCAGTATTTCTAGTTTCGTCAAGGGTGTGTAAACGTATACTCGTTGGAGGTCACCCGCTGCATTTTTAACGGGATTTACCTCTTGTAGGGGGTTCTGTCTGTCTATGTGTAAGCTCTTTCTGTCGTGGTGTGGGGCAGGAATCATGTGCGTGGTCAGAAAAGTCAAGTACTTATGTCGTTGGTCCAGAATAACATTAATTAATTCGGTACCTAGGCCTATCCATCTCTCTAGAAGTATATCGTCCAGTAATTTATACAAGGGGCCGGGATCAGAATATTGACTCTCGTACAACGTTATCAAATGTTGAACCATGTAAATACCAGCCAAACGCTGTTCGTTCGGAGGAAGGCTCAAAAAGGTCTGAGCCACTACGTCACTGTTATATATGTTAGAATTAGACACCCATTGAACGGCTGACCGTGCTAATTCCTGTTCATGTAGGGTGTGGGGTCTATCGCACTCTACTCATCTTTTCAGTGCGTTCTCAGTAGCTTGGAATAGATTTTCGAGGGAATATCTTTCTTGTATAGGAGGTCCCTGTTTGCAGTAGTCGAGGCACTTGGGCCTGTCAAACTGTTGTGCTTTGCCTACGTAATTCATTTTATCAATTTTGTCTGTTTCGTGCTCAGCATCTTCTGATGCTGAATCCTCTTTCTCGTCAGACTCTTTCCTGTGTAATTTTAATATTTTTTTCTGTATTTTCCTGTACATACATTCTGTCTGTCCCACTTTATCATGTCTACCGGCAGCTATGTTGTCACTCCAATCAGTCAGACCTCTAGTTACTCCTTTGTCTGGCTGGTCTTGTTCCCTGATCAGACAGTTAATCAAAAAACGTAAAATTTTGCATTTAATCTCCGCCTTTCTTTGTTCCATGGCCTCTTCTATACTCTCGGGTCCCTCCCCCGTTCTAATGAAATGGTATATTTTGTCTAAATTTTCCTTCATACCTGGTAATGTGATCAGATACTCTACAGCGCGTCTTAGTCGTAGTGAGAACACGAGCATTGCACCCACACCTGGTACTGGATCGTATATATAATGTGAAATCGTTACATTATGCTTATAGGGTGATGCTGTCATTTGTGGCGTTCGTTGTAGCCCTAACTCTTGCAGTGTTCGCGTTGCGGGCGGTGTTTGTGGCGTATTTGGTGGCCCCCCTCCCACTGCCCCTTGTCCTACGTCGTCTTTCACGGCCGGTGGAAGCCGCAGTTGTGTAAGCAGATCCTGTGCTGGGGGCGGAGGGAGAAAAGGATTGTTGACAGAAGGGACAGGAGGAGGGAATTCTGCGTTTACATAATCCGGAGCGGGCTCTTCTAGATAGGAGGAAATAAAAGCCTCAGCTTCTGTCTGTTTGTGTTTACGTACTTTAATCGGTATTAGTGGTGGTGGCAACTTACTGGGTACTTCTGAGGATGTCACTTTAGCTAGTCCTTCTGTGAGGACGGGATAAATACCTGCAATGAGGGCATTTCTTTCTCTATCTGCTTGTTCTGCCTTGACCCGTTCCCCCTCTTCCTTTAGCTCTTTTTCTGCTGCTTCTTTACTTCTCTCTGCTTTGTGGAATTCTTTCTCTGCTCTCCTATGCACTTCTTTATGCCATAACTCAATGGCATCTTTCTGGGATGGTCTCACTTTCTTTTTCCATAGTGCTTCCTCTACTTTCATAATGCATTCAGCATCCCATGTTCCTGAGGCAGGCCATCTATACTTCTCCTCTAGATCCTTCGTGTAATCTACCCATAAGTCTAAAAACAGTATGGCATCTAGCCCATGCTTCTGATACATAAAATGACCAGGTGTGTCTCTAAGCGGGACGGGAACTGACTCTTCGAGTATCCCTTTCCTGGTCCCTATTTGACGTAATTTCGAAAACAGTGGCATGTTGGAACTAACTTAACGAATACACAATATACACAAAAATAGACTGAAAACAACCATTCATACTACAACACTAAAACATTAAAAACAGATACATTCTAACTAGTACATAGGAAAAAAACATGAACTTGAAAAACTGTTTACTTTATGTACTGCACTACAGTACAACCATACCGGTCTCATAAAGAGACACGTCTTTACCGTGCCCACTGAAAGGGACACGTCTTTACCGTGTCTGTGTACCCAGACACGTCTTTACCGGGCTCAAATAAATGAACCCGTCTCTATGCGTTCCCAATAACGTTACTCACCGGGAAGCAGAACTTGTAGGCCTCGGAAACTCGATACCGCATGACTGCTACTGTTACTGCTGCGCATGCGCCTCGGAACAGGTGGGCCTCGGGATACCTCGGACCTTGCTCTCTCGGCTTGGGCTCTGGTTGGGATGGTCCGCAATCCTCACCGCCTTGTGTGGATGCCTGGTCTCCGTCTCCGTCTCCTCCGTGGGCCTGAGGGAGTAGGCAGGAAGTCCCGCTGTCGTGTACACTTGAAGTCCGTCACGGCTGTAGAAGGGGGCAGGGGGCTGGTCTTACATCTCCGGCGCGTGGGGAAGGGGACTGGTCCCTATTCAGGCGCCAGATTATGTGGTAAATAAAATAATTACCCTGTCGGAATTTCTATACATTAACAAGGATCATGCATATAATGAGAGGCAGAGTCCGTGGTGTCCGATTCAAAAGGGCTTTAATTCAGTAACTCGAGTTAAGGGAGAATCGGGTTCCATCACCACTAGGGATCAGGAAGGATCGTCATCTGAAATTTATTCACAGAGTTCATTATTTATACTTTAAACATACATTAACTTGCATAGAGAAGGCGGAGCGCTCCAGGCGGAGCAAGCGAAAGAGAGAGATAAGAGCACATGAGCGTGAAAAGGGCGTGTAAGAAGGCGTACACGTGGGTGTTCACTTGATAAGTCATAGGTGTGTCATAGGTGGGTGGATACATGGAGGGGGTCTGCATGGTCAGCAGGAACCTTTACCCTACTTGTGTGCGCAAACTTGGTCATGACGTGGAATTGACGTAAAACTGGGGGAAGCTGGGGGGAGCTGACTTTCGTGCTAGTAGAGAAGTCTTGGATGTCAGGACGACCTGCACTTCTGGTATTATCTGATATCTTGAGTTTGGAGGATGTATTATCTGAATTAAAGGTCGCTCGAGCAAAGGCTGCTCATCACTAAATGATAGTGTGTGCATATATTTCTTCGTGCATTGCGTGGGGCCATGGGCCTTCTATGGATGCAGGTTCTGTAAATCACTTGAATGGAGACAGAAAGGCTAGGCCCTATCTTCTGCAGGCGGAATATGTTTACCCTTTTCATTAAGCAGGAATGTGTTTCTGTGGAGCAGGGCAGATAACTGTAAGCAAAATACTGTCTTGGCAGGCCGGGCTGGGCACCTCTCGGCTGAGCAGGAAGTATGTGAGAGGTCAGGGATGCATAACTAAACTGCAGTTTTCAGAGTGTCAGGAGGCATGGAGCCTGAATTCGGTCCTGGCTCAGCTGAGCCACAAAACGGGTTCATCTCGACTTTTAAACGTGCACCATGTAAATGCATTGGCAACATAGGCCTCAGTACAGAATTAACGTTTCTTTCAAGGAGGGCCTGGTAACTGACATGCTAACATTGGACGGAAATGCAGAGGCATTATTATTACAGGCATGAGAAGGGAATTGCATGGTGACATGGACATACATGGGGTACATGTAGGGGACACACTGGCCACGTAAAATTTCTATTTCCTCAGTTTAAAAAGGGCGATAAGTCTATAGCAGGCAAATACAGGCCAATTAGTTTAATTGACTCCTTGGAAAAGATCATGGGCAGATTGGTTCTTTGTAAGATTCAAACCTGGATAGATGATAATGACATTTTGAGTCCCATGCAGGCTGTCTTCCGCCGCCTAACCAGTACGATCGATCAAGTCTTTCATTTTATTACTCTGTACTGGAGGACGGTGTTATTAGGAAATGGGGCCGTATATGCTGTATTTGTCGATCTGAGGGCAGCATTTGACCTAGTTCCGAGTAACAAACTATGGCAAATCCTGGAAGAGATGGGGATGGCCCCAGAGTTGCTGTCACTTATCATCCGGGTACATGAGGATAATTTTGAACGGGTGCGATGGAGGATACAGGGTGAAGTAACGGAAACCTTCCCTGGTGACAGAGGAGTGCGACAGGGATGCGTTATGGCGCCCACCCCTTTCTCACTCTTCGTCAATGGAGTGGATGACTATCTTTCCCTGGCCCCCACGGATGCACCGGTGCTGGCAGGCATACATATTCCAATCCTCATGTTTGCGGATGATACTTTGATAATCTCAAAGACCCCGAGTGGTCTGCAGAAATCCCTGCAACGATTTGAAGAATTCTGCAAACAGCGCGGCCTAGAAATAAATGCAGCCAAGACCAAGTTTATGTCTTTTAATGAGCACAAATCATTCAGAGGCAGCATCTACGTGAATAAATTACCCCTGGAACAGGTCGAATTTTTTACATATTTGGGTGTTACCGTACAGTAGGACATGCACTGAAACAGTCAACTTGATCGGGCTGTTCTGACGCATAAACAGCAAGCATGAATCCTTCTAACAAAATATAAAACTTCATTATCTAAACCTATCAGCCCAGTTCTAGATATTTATGGAATGAAGGTTTTAAGCTCGACTCTATACTGAGCCGAGTTGTGGGGGTTTGAAAATCTGAAGTGCTTGACTTTGCTGGAGAATGTTTTTTTACGCAAAGTCACTAGCCTCCCTCGAAATACACCTCTGAAACCATTATTCTTGGATCTTGTGAAGAAACCTGTCTTGTATCTAGCAAACCTTCGCCCTTTATTATATTGACGTAGGATATGGTGTACGGAGGAACTTGCGCTGTATGCCAGGGGTCTTAAGGACGTCATAAAAACTGACATATTCCATAAAATTAAATGGTTAAAGGAGATTTGATCCCTGTTAGGGAAGCTCAGGATGTCCGAGCTATGGGTTGACCCCTGAAATGCAGTGTTCCCTTCAAAAAAATTCTTGAAAGAGAGGTATTGGGAAATGGTATTTACATCAGTGAGTTCTCAAGGCCTCTCCACCCATCTTACTGGCCGCTTTCTCGAATTCAAGTCTTCTCCTGCATTGGAGAAGTATTGGGACTTGATCGAGAAACCGTTTGACCGCAAATTTTATTTTCAATTAAGGGTGGGTGCTCTTCCAACACGGGAATATACTTGCAAATGGGGTTTGCAAATGGGGTTGGACAGCCAATGATAGATGTGCCAAGTGTTTGGAACAGTGTGAAACTATAGGCCATATATTGTTTTTCTGTCCTCTGTATAATGCACCGCGTAACATGTGGATAAAACCCATTTGTCAGGCCATGGGCATTAGAAGGTATGCAGTGGCCTTGCGAATTCTGTGTTCAGACCCTGCCCCTCCTATTGCCATTGCAGTGGCAAAGTTCCTGAGTTGGGTTTGGCCAATCCGGCTGAAAATGCTGGCGCATGTAGCTAGTGACTGTCTGCCCTAATTACCCCAAGCTATATGACGACTATGTATTATAAAGTCTCCTGCTTATTTGATGTATGAACTATGATATCTTTCTTGAATTTTAATTTTAATTATATAATGAATTATTGATTGTTTTAAATATATTTTTAGTAGAATAGAGTAATCTATTTTAAAAGCATTCGATAGTTATGAAATGATTTAATTGTATCTTAAATATTTACTTAATTGTTTTTTAAAAATGTACTTGTATATTGTACTTTTATGACTTAACTGTCGAATAAAGTTAAGAATTGATTGAGTTGTGTCTGGATCATACGAAGGCGTAGGGTATGAGGATGCATTAAAGGATGTGGTTATCAAATCAGATGACAGAAGGTAGGCTGCGGAGACCATGTAGGGCTCTTTGTCCAGCAGATAGAAATGTCTGGAGGAAAAACTCCAACTTCACATGATTGTTAGGAAGTCCTTGTTATTTTATTTGTGGGGAGGTGTTGGATGGGGAACAGAATGTCACAAAAACAAAAAAGAGGATTGAAGAGGTAATGCTCATAGGAGCAATGGAGGTGGATGCAACGTAGCCGCGGTGAGGCAAGATATAGGAGAGGCAGTGTCCTTGGAGTATGTGTGACTATAGGCACCCTCGACACCTGTTTTAAGGCTCATGGGGCATTATCTCCTTAGGGATCAAATTACAAAGTAGTATACCTATTTAGGTATTGTATACTGTGCATGGTTATTTGGCATGCTCACCACATAGTAATACCTACATGTATATACACTACTTTCTTTGACACCCCTATTTTTTAGATACCATATTGACATCGCTCCTTATTATATAGAGAGTGTAGAAAGGATCCTCTTGGTCCTGAAGAAGAAGCCAGGGGAGGGCTTTGAATCATGTTGACAGACATAGGAGGGACTGCTCATTGAGGCAATATACCTCCAACCCTTTTTACCCACTTTTAATAATACCAGCTCAAAGGAATATTAAAGTTTTTTAGTCCAAAGAGCCAGGTATTTTTTATTTCACTCCCCCCCCTTCCACTTACACTCCTACATGATACATAGTCTTGTTTTTTCAGAAATAGTGCTCCCACGTAGTCATAGGTCGTAGCAGGCCCCGTCCCGCAGCGGGGCAGGAAAACCCCTATGATGAAGCATGACACCAAGGGCACTTTTGGTGTGTGAGGGGTATTTTAACAAAACAGTGTGTTTTCCACCACTGTAGGAAATACGCGTAGTCTGGGAGGACAGGGGTAAACATCAATCTGAGGGTGGATCCTTATGTTTTCTATACATGGGGAACAGAATGAACTGCTGCATTCCTTTGAATACAGACAACATCTGAGCAGCTCGGTACACAAACAGACTGTGAGTTACCAAGTCCAGGACCTGGGTAGGAGTTGATGAATGCTGCTAGCATCATTGCCTGAATCACAGGACTTCAGTGGAGTGCCTTCCAACAACAACTATTGGAATGGAACTCTTTGTTACTCTTGGAGATGGGATCCACATGTATATTTGAGCCTCATGTCAGTATAAGATCCTTTGAAGAATGATCCATTTGCCTCTCAATTAAATTGTTAACAAACTTTACTTTTCAGTTGGTGCCCATATTGGGAAGATCTCGCCATGTATTAACTTCTTTAAGAATGCGTAAGGGTTGTTCATCATCCATTCTCTCAGCTTGGGAAGAACCCTCAAGTTACAAAAAAGGTGAGGAGGCAAATAGAAGACATGGTTTTATTGATACCATCATGGAGATCACAGTCATGGTTTCTAGGGGTGGTGGAAATTTCCACAACATCTCCAGTCCTTCTCCTTGCTCGAAGTTTGATGAATTCACAAGGGGAACTTCATCCACAAGTCAGCTCTGGATAGCTATTTGTGATGTTGTGTGGTCACATTTAGGCCCGAGTAGGTACACCACAATTTTACATGCTCACTTTTTAAAGTTGACATCTTTTCTTAAACACCGACATTTGACATACATTTGCTTGCAAGCCTGTGCAGGATAATTTTCTCTGAAATGGATTTGCTTTCCATTTACACTTCTTCGTAGGCATATTATCAAGTGCCTTGAACATTCTCTTACAAGGGCTAAGTTCACTTTGCAAAATGTTGTTGTTTATTATTGTCCACTCTGCAACTGTGCTATCATGAAAGAATCAACAATAGCGGCCTGACTAGGTCTCCGGCATGATTTCATGAGTGCAGTTTTATTATATAAACAACATCACTCCTTTGTTAAGGCAGAGGAGCATTTTGCTGACACTGCTGAGATCGCCCCCATGACGGAATTCCAGCCCAGCTGATTTCTGCGAGGGATGAGGCCCTGCTCTCCACCAAGACAAGCTCTCTGCTATCACTTACCCACATGTGATGGGGGAGTTAGATCACCCTACAGGGATTTGGGCAGATTGACGCACCTTAGGTCCACTAGGATAGGTAGCGCTAGGTATGAGCACAAAGTATAACAGTAACTATACGCATGCATATATTCTCTGTAACAGCACAATGGTTAAATTGTTTATCTTCTTCACCATTCTCGTAATGCTGATCACACTATTCCTTCTATTGATTATTGCAGCAAACGTATTTTACACTGGAATCATAATGCTTTAATAAATATTAAAACACCATGTTGTGTATTTCTTGTGTATCTCTTTGGGTATGCATGAGTTACCAAACAAAAGGGTTCAAGATCTGTTTCCATGATTTCCTTAGGTTGTCAGAGTTGTCATGTTCTGAGGTTGCACATTCCACATGTTACCTTCCCAGGTTAAGGGTACAGATGGTGCACTGTGAGCTAGCATGACTAAGGCCAACATATCCTGATGGTGTATATAGAATCAGTCTTGCACAGTTTTGAACAAATGTACAGTTTTACTGAGAAAGTATGAACCGTACAACAATGATGTCATGGTGGATTTATAAGATTGATGGCAGGTTCTAGGAATATCATTGTCAGCTTCCAGTTATTCTACATACAACAAGCTAGGTGTGAGAAAGTGCCCTCTTTCTCCATGGTTGCCCCCACCTCTTGCTGAATTGCTGATGTACTTTTAGTGAGTGTGCCCTGGGCTCCTTCTAATCAGGTACCCAGGGCCTATGTTCTTTCCCCAAAACTGCATTGAAGCCTAAACCCAATTGGCATCTCTGGCCACAGGTCAGCCGCTGGTAAATGGTACCACAGGTACCCATGGCACTGTGACTAGAGAATGCCTCTAAGGGCTGCAGCAGTTATTGTGCCACCCATATAGGTCATGTACCACTACATTCACGCACTGCCTTTGCAGGCTGCGTGGTTTGGGGCAGAATAAAGTGAAGAGTCGACATGGCTAACATCCCTGTTTGCCATGCCTACACCCCACTTCCCTGGTATTGATCAGTCACCCCTCTAGCTGGGTGCACTATACCAGTGGTGAGGTTACAGGTGCATGAGCCCTGTACTCCTACAGTGTCTAAGCCCATTCTTAGACATTTTAAGTGCAGTGCTGCCATTAAGAGTATATGGTGCTGGGAGTTTGTCATTACAAACTCCACAGCACCATAAAGGCTACACTGAAAACTGAGAAGTTTGGTATCAAACGTCTCAGCACATTAAACCCACACTGATACCAGTGTGGGATTTAATGAAAATTGCACACAGAGGGCATCTCAGAGATGCCCCCTGAAAACTAACCCACTTATAGTGTCCTGGAAGTGACTACTTTCAGCTGCCACCACCAGACATGTTTCTGGACCCCTGGGTCGAGAGCCTGCTGCTCTCCAGGGCCTGAAACAATGCACATCCTGGGACGAGGTGTCAAGCCTCCTCCCCAAGGATGGGCAGGGTTCACAAAGGGGAAGCTTCAAAGGCTTGCTGCCTTTGTGTGCTTCCTCAGGTCAATTGCTGCTTTCAGCAACTGGTCATCACTAGTTCTGACCCCCACTTTGGACGGGAGAACCGGCAGGAAAAACAAGTGAGGAAGAGAGGTGTGCTCACCTCTGCCAACTCCACCCCTCAGGTGGGGGAGGCGAGGAGAAGCACAACTCTCAGTCCATGCCATCTTGAAGATGGGGGAACTCAGCCAAACAGGGACAGGCACATGCCCCCTCCCACTGGAGGGTGGCATAATAGGGGGTGTTATTTTTTTTTTTTTATGTGTTATAATAGGGGGAGTACCCACCCCAGGGAATGGACCCAGTGGTCCATGCCTTTTACCTACCTGTAACACCCCTAAACCTAGTATTAAGAGGCACCCCTGAACCTTGGTTCCTCAGATCCCGACAAGAAACAAGAAGAAAAGAAGAAGAAGGACCAAACAGCTGTGCAGCAGCTAACAAGAAAAAGATGCCCACTGACATGGCCCCAGCCCAATCAGCCTGTCTCTCCCTCAAACCTGCTCCTGCTTAATCCTGGTGTGTCCTGCAGCCAGCAACCTCAAAAACCCCGGAGGACCTGCCTGCCTTCACTCCCAAAGACTGCGTCTCCGGTGAACACCAGATTTGTTCAACTACAACCTCTGGCAGCAGCCGAAGACCGTGAATCCGCCCCACTCTGCACTCGCGGTCCATGGCCCGAGCTCGGGTGGGCAACCTCCACGAGGAGGACACCCCGGTGATCCTGAACCGAGATCCGGCTATCCCTGATCTGCCTCAAGCCTCCAACCAACGCCTGCAGACTAAATCCCGAAGGCCCCCCTAACCGCGACCAGGAGCTGGTAAGAAGATCTAACCCCAAAAGGCACCTCTGCACCTGACATCCCACAACCTTGTGTGCCCAAACCAACAGTGCCTAGCCAACCCCTAACTTCCCAACTTACCTCTTAAAGTGTTGGTCGCACCCAGAAGTCCTTCGTGTCCCTGCCTGCAGTGCTTTTGCAAATTGGAGGTTCTCCATTGGAAATAAACAGGGCATCCAACCTCAAAACAGCACCCTGCACCCAGCCGCCCTAGTGCCACTGAGGGTGCACCTTTGGTGCTAATTAGTTTCCCAGGAGTTTTGCTCCCACAACCTAATGGCCTGCTTGCCAGCAGCCACCAACCGTAGGCCTGAACACTCTGCACCCAGCTGCCCTTGTACCTCTAAGGGTGTAACGAAAATGCATCCTTGACCCTGGGGCGAACACTTGTTCTAACCTAAACTCCAAAGACCGATTGCATACCTCCAAACCGATAACCCTATTTTCCTCCATAGTATAACATTGACTGTTTTTCTGTGAAAAGTTTCTAAGTGTGGAGTTTGAGAAAACGATTTTACTTACCTGTTTTCAGGAACTGTCCCAGAGTAGTGTCTAGGTATACAACTCTGTGTAAGCCTAGTAATCTCAAAAGTTACTTACCTGCTATTTTACTAAAAAGCCTACTCAAGTCTATGTTCTGCATTTACTAAGTATTGCGTTTCTCTGCATCCATACTGTAAATCAAATCAAGGTGCATATACAATTATCATTCAAACTGTATTTCAATTGCCTTTCTACTGTAAAGTACTCATTGCTTACCTGTGCCAGGCTTGCTTGGCTCTAGAAAATAAAATAACTAAAAGAATATTTTCATACAAAAACAATTGGTCTGAAGTTCAGTCTTTGAATGTGTGAATTCATTTTCTGACTGAGTGTCTACAACAAATACTGAACACTGTCTTCTGATACTGCCTTACTGCTTGACCACACTACCACAAATAGAGAGTAAGGTTCTATCTAATTTCACCTCTGCCTACCCTTGGGGTTCCACTGGACTCTGTGCACACTATACCTCACTTTGGTATAGTATATACAGAGCCAGCTTCCTACACTTGGGTCACAAGAACCCGCAACCTGAAAATCGACAGTGCTCTCCTAGAGAGTTTGAATGGTCCATAAAACTGCTCGTGAATGCCACATGTGCCTTAGTCGAAGTCAAGATTTCATTTGGCGTATGTGAAGTCAAACTGACACTCCAGCCATTGTGAAGCTTTTGAAGATAACAAAAGCCTCAATGAGACGTTTACTCATCGTTGGCCAGAAACCTGCTAGTAAAACCATGAAAGAGGTAATGGGCCACTATGCAGCACTGAGCTATAAATCATACAGAACAACAACGCTAAAAACAGCGACAACCAGGTACACAGAAGTGCTCGAAACAGTGATAGCAGTAGTGGCTCCTGGAGGGAGTGCTGCGGGTGGTGGGGCGGGGTGAGGGAGGGGCATGGTGGGGCATAGTAAAATCTGGCATACAGCCGATCGGAGTTAGCTAAAGAAATAAAATGAATTAAATTGCGCACGGTGCAACGCACCCTGTTCAAGTAGGTACCACAATCCTAGTCAGGGTTAGTCACAACACAACGTAAATTATGCTGTGTTCAACCTCTGGTAGCTTGGAACAGGGCAGGCAGGCAGGCCTAACTTAGAATGCAATGTGTAAAGTATTAGTGCAATATCTCACACAGTAACACAGTGAAAAGATCACAAAAAGACTTAACATCAATTTAGAAAAATAAAGTATATTTATCTGAGTAAATTAAGACCTAAACGCCAAAAATCCAACAAGTAGAACTTCAGATATGAATTTTGAAAGATGTAATCCAAAAACAGCGCTTACAAGTCAATAGTGCTAAAAGGTCGCTTGGGGGTCACGCTAGACAGGGCTAAATCCAAAGTTCATGCTGACCGTGATGTAGGGCAGGCCGGCTACAAGACTTAGACAGGTCCTTCTGACAAAGTACCTTAGATGGAGCAAGCGTCAACATCGAAGACTCAATGCCAAGAGTCGAGGAGACGCTGCATCATCGTCGCTCCTGTGGATGGAGGTGAAGCGTCGGCATGATCGTTGCAGTCAATGAAGGCTTCAGTGTTGAACCCCTTTACGATGCAGGCACTGCATCGTTGAGCCTTGCTGCCTTTCGTCGTTGAGCTGTGCAGTCTGTTGAGGGGATGTGGTGTATCAACTCCTGCGTCGGTGTCGAAGGACAATGCGCCGGTTCCTATTGGCGCAAAGTCATCACTGCGTCAATTTGAAGCAAAATTAGCTGCAGAACCTATTTGTGCGGCCAAGGACTGGATTGGCTTCTCAGCCAAGGGAGGACGCACACTTGGCAGAGTCTAGCAGCTGAAGCAGGGTTTAAGGAAGCATTTGATGACATTGAGACTTCAAGAACAGGGGGTAAGACAGCAAACTTTTGGAACCACTCTGGGTTTAAGTGATGCTGGTCCAATCCTTCTCACCCAGACAGGCGAACAGCAGGGCAGCTCAGCATGTCAAGAGCACAGCAAGGCAGAAGCAGTATCCAGCAGAGTATTCTCCTTCGAGCAGCACAACAGTTTTTCTTCCTGGCATAGTAGTCATAGGTCCAGTAGTGTACTGATTGAGTGGGGTCAGAGACCCAGTAATTCTACCCAAATGTGCCTTTAAAGTGGTAGAGACTTTAAAGAGTGGCTGTAAAGTACACCAGTATCCCTTTCAACCCAGTCCTGCCTGCCAGCCAGCCTTTGTGTGGGGACAAGCCACTACCTATTGAAATGTAATTGTTAGCCCCTTTCTGCCCAGGAAGGGCCATACGAATGCAGATGTATGTAGTTGAGTGCTCAGCCACACTCAGCCTTCCTGTGTTTGCGGCTGTCCAGAGGGAATGCACAAAGTGTAGCTGTCACCTAGCCCAGACATGTATTTCTAAAAGTGTTATTTCTAAAACTGTAATGGTAAATCCAGGTTAACCAGTAGAGAAAAAGTCGCAGTACCATTCCAGAGATGTTAGTTTATGAGAAAAGTAGGTCACAGAGTAGTGAAAAATGAATTTGGGTGTTTGTCACTACCAGGACATGCAAAACATAAAAGTACATTTCCTACCTTTTACTTACGCAGCACCCTTTCCAATGTCCTACCAAGGGCCTACCTTAGGGGTGACATATGTGTAATAAAAGGGGAGTTGAGGACTTGGCACGTAGTTTTAAATGCCAAGTCGATCTGGCAGTAAATTGCACATGCAGGCCCTTCTATGGCAGGCCTGAGATATGGTTAGAGGGCTGCTTAGGTGGGTGACACAAGCAGTAATGCAGGTACACTAGCATAATTTAATTTACATGCCATGGGCACATGCAGTGCACTTTACCAGGGACTTATAAGTAAATTAAATATGCCAATTGGGTACAAGTTGTAGGAAGCTGGCTCTTTATATAGTAAACAAAAAAAGGTATATTGTATAAGGAGTCCAGGTATCTCTTATGAGTGGACAAGGGCTTGCTTTAACAATCCCACAGTGCTCTTTTTGTGGTAATGTAGAGAATCCTTAGGCCTATCAAGGAGGAGTGTAAGACATGTATTGCATACACATAGTTAATAGATGATACACACACTCAATAAGGAGATCCACACCAATATAAAAAAATGATACATATCTTTATATAACTTTTGACACCAAGAACGTCATTTTTAGGTAAGTAGGTTTAAAAATAGCAGTATTGAAGGAAACAGGCAAATGCACTTGTATTGTCTTAAATGCAATAATTGTTATCCTACGGGGAAGAGCACATATACTGCATGCGGATAATTAGCAGCTACTCACAGGACCAATCTTCTGACGTTAAGGTAAGTAGTAGACAAGGTCCAAGGCAGCACCAACAGGTCACCTCAGTAGGCTCTGGCGCGTCTGGGTGCAGAGGTGCTCTTTGGCATCAGGTGCCCTGTTGGTTTCAATGTGAAGTGGTACTAGGAAAAAGAGGATGCAAGCTGGGACTTGGGGGCCAATCGGGGTAAACCCACATGGAGGATCAGTCTGTGAGATGCTCGGGCACGTAGAGACACCTTCGGTCAAAGTCCCCTCGGGCTGTGGGGCTCAGGTGCAGTGGTGTCTTTTGGTGTCGGGCCGTGCTGTAGGAGACACTCCCGGTTGAGGGGGCCTAAGAAAGAGGCTGCAAGTGCCGACTGGTAGTCCAGTTTAAGCAAACACAAGGTGAGGTTCGACTCTGGTGGGTCTCAGGAACTCGTAGACACTGATGGCCCACTTTGAATGGGGTTGGGGGGCACAGGTGCAGTGGTGCTTTCCGTTGTTGGGTTTTCACGGTCTGTAGTCCTCACGGTTCTTCTTGGGTGCTGCAGGGTGCAGGGAAGTAGCTCTGCTACACCAAGGGTGATACTGGTTGCTCCTTGAAGTTCTGGCAGCCCTCCCAGGCATTTGGAGGCAGAGCAGCTGCAGGAAGAGGTATCTTTGGTGCAACTTTCGAGGGCAACAGGAAGGCCGGCAGGGTTTGCGCCAAGTCAGTTGCTGCTCCTCAGTTCTTGCTCTTCACAGGTCTTCGGTGTCCTCCTTCATCTTAGGTCATCAGGATCTGCTTTTGTGGTGCAAGGGCTTCCCTCAATAATAGATTTAAGGGTATTAAGGGGAGTGCAGTGTGGTAGCCAATGGGCTGCCTACCTTTGGGGTCACTGTACCCCTATATGACCACTTCCTGTGAGAAGTGCCATAACCCTGTCCTAGAGTTCCAAATTTAACCATCACCAAGATGGAGGAAGTTTCCTAAAGCGGGGCAGGTCACCTTATATGGCTGACCTGCTGATGCACCACGTCTTCATGCATATCTTATTTCCCGCCTGTCCTGGTGCCAAATAGGCCCAGGGCAGGGGGTTGGCTTTTCCCATGTCTGGGGAAGCTGTGGTCACATATCAAAGGAGGCATAGGCATTTGAAGCCTCCTGCCTTGATATGCTGATTAGTTAGCCATCCTGCTTGGAGGAGGAGACAACAGCTCCGGCCAGACCAGGCATTGTTTCTGCCCTTAGAGATCCTAGGCTCTCACCTGGAGGGGGTCAGAAACCTGTCTGTGGTGGCAGGCTGGTTAATACCAGCAAGCCAGCAGACTAGAGGCTGGTCGGTTTTCAGGGGGGGCCCCTTTTTTAATAAATCCACCACTGAAATCAGTGTGGATATATTAATACAGGATGTTTGATACCAAACACCTTAGATTTCATCTGCATGAGCCAACTGAGGGGCCTGTGGTCTCTATGAACCCGGAAGTAAGTCCCAAACAGGTATGGTCTCAACTTCTTCAGTGCCCATAAGACAGAAAAAGCTTCTCTTCAAATAGCACTTCTCTGTTCATGTGGAAATAACCTCCTGCTAACGAAGGCTACTGGTTGGTCTAGGCCCTCCTCATTCAGCTGTGCTAATACTGCCCTTATGCCATGCTCTGAAGCATCCATCTGAAAGATACATTTCTAGGAGAAGTCAGTGGCCCGGAGCACAGATGCTGTGCACATGGCTTCCTTGAGCCTCTGGCCAGATCACCAATATGGGCTGCTTCTTGTAAGTCAGCTCAGTTAAGGGGGCAACAATGATGCCATAGCCCTTAACAAATATGCTGTAATAGCCAGTGAGGCCTTGGAAGGCTCTCATTTCTGTTTGGGTTTTAGGTGGCTCCCAGACATTGATGGTTTCAATCTTAGCCTGAAGGGGATGTACCTTGCATCCACCTACCAGGTATCCCAAATACACCACTGAATCCTACCCAAACTGGCACTTGCTAGCCTTGATTGATAGGCCTGCCTGTTGCAGGGCCCGAAGCACCTCATGGAGGTGGGTGATGCAGGTATTCCTCCCCGCTGAAACTATAGACAGCAATGTCGCCTTCGTAGGCAGCAAAGAAAGTCTCCTTACCAGCCAGGACCCTGTTAACCTATCATTGGAAGGTAGCAGGGGCCTTAATTAATCCAAAGTGCATCACCTGGAATTGAAAATGACGCTCTGGAGTTGAGAATACTCACCTCTCCTTTGCCCCTTCAGTCAAGGTGATCTGCCAGTACCCTGATGTCAAATCAAAAGTACCAACATCTTGAGGAGGAAGGAGGAAGGAGGAACTTTCATGCAGGCTCTCACTCTGTTTGACAACCTGTACATTTTGTTCTTTACAGAGGGACTGTCTCCTGTGTCAACATCATGGACACACAGATGTGCCAGTCCAGGGGTGAGGGAAAACAGTGAGGCAAACTGTTCCAGCAACTAGTAACAATCACCTTGCTGTTCTATGGTCATTGTGGTAGTGAGGCTGACAATCTCCACTGGCCCATTGTGTTCCTGTGTTAGGGAGAGGTTAACTCTCCTCTTCCATACCCTCATCTGTCACAAGGCCCTCTCAAAGTGAGGCTTTGATCTGTTGACGTGGAACGCTCTTAGGGTGCTTCTAGGGTCTGGAGGTCAACTAAGTAGGTGGCCTCTCCCTTACACTCATTGACTTCGCATGGGCTAGTCCTGCAGTCCAGGAGTGCTCTGGACTCTAATGGCTCTATAACCCATTCTTTCTGGCTAGGTTGAAACTCTACCAGAATGGTCTTCTGATTGTACCAGCATTTTATTACCTCCAGGCTGGCCTTGAGATTGCTCTTGGCCTACCTCCAGAAGCAGTGAATATGGTTACGGAGGGCAAGCAAGTAGTTGACCACATCCTGGGGGACATCCTGTGAGATTTCTGAGCTTTCTCCTACTCCTCCCTTACAATACTCAGAGGTCCCTTAAAAGGGTGGCCATAGAGGAGTTCAAAAGAACTGAACCCTACTCCTTTCTGGGGCACCTCCCTGTAGGCAAAGAGAAGGCATGGCAAGAGGATGTCCTACTTACACCTCAGGGGCTCAGGTAGGCCTGCATCATGCCTTTCAAGGTCTTATTGAATCTTTCAACCAGACCATAGGTTTGGGGGTAATAGGGTGTAATGAACTTGTATGTTACCCCGCACTCACCCCCCAGTGACTTCTTGTAAGCAGACATGAAGTTAGTGCCTCTGTCAGATATTATCTCTTTGGGGAACACAACACGGGTAAAGATCCCCATCAGAGTTTTAGTCACCAAAGGTGCTGTCACCATGTGCAGAGCGGTTGCCTCTGGGCAACATATTACATGGTCTACCAAGACCAGGATAAATCTGTTGCCTAAGTCTGTCTTGGGCTCCAAGGGTCCAATGACATCGATGCCCACCATTTCAAAGGGGGTGCCCATGATGGGAAGTGGGATCAGGTGAGCTTTCTTCTTTTTCCCTGACTTCCCACTGGCTTGGCAGGTGGGTCAGGTCCTGCAGAATGTATCTGAGGCTATCTTCATTCTGGGCCAATATAAGTGGGAGACAAGCTTGGCAAAGGGTTTCTCTAGCTCTAAATGTCCTTCCAGGGGTATGTCATGAGCCAAACCCAGATAAAAGATCCAGTAACATTGGGGGACCACCAGCACATGGGATGCCCCATCACCAGGAAACTTAGGCTCGCTGTAAACAAGATCATTCTTTTTGTAGATTAGGTGATCCAAAGAGGCTTCACCTCAAGGGTGTGACACTATCTATATGCCATACAGATTTCTTCTCTGATGGGCCCATCTTCAACTTGCCAGCCAGGAAGCTCAAGTAGGTCCCCCAGGGCGGCAGTATCCTCCCCGGTTGGCTCAGGGGCCCCCTTTTCAGAGACCCCATCAACCTCCACTGCTGTAACTTCAGGGGCTGGTTTACCATGACCCTGTCACTCTCTTTGGCAGCTGTCTGGGCCATTGTTCCGGGCTCCAGACTCCTTTGACTCCCTTCCCAGGCAGCCATCGACCATGTGGTCATACAAACCAACTCAGGCAATCCCATCATCTCTAAGTGAGACCTGAGATCTACCTCCCGCCAGGTAGTGTGCTCTAGGTCATTTCCTAACAGACATTCTATAGGCAAGGCAGGGCGCACACCTACTTCCGGCGAACCTGAGACCCCACTCCCCACTCAAAGGGAACCAGAGCCACCAGTAGTTGGCTCTCACGATTGTCAGCGACTATGGGCCTGATTTAGATGTTGGCGGACAGGTTACTCCGTCACAACAGTGACGGATATCCCGTCCTCCAAAATATAAATCCCATAGTATATAATAGGATTTATATTTCAGCGGCCGGTACACAGTGATCGGCTGTGAGGAGTTTGGAGCACACACGCCTTGAAGATCTGTTATCGAATTCTGTGGATATCACTCACAGTTTGGCCTCATGGCGCCCTCTACTTGACGAAAACCTATACTGACCCTTCGAGTCCCTTACAACAAGACTTTTCTGGAGCCACAACTTTTAGTTTACCGGCAGCGCAGTCTTTGCCGCAGGACCTTTCTGGAGCCCGGAACGCTCTGTTTACCGGTAGCGCAACACTAGAATTGACTTTGAGTTGCAAATCGTCCTCATTGATTAGCCCAGCCGGGTTGGAATTATCACCGGCAGCGTGATTACAAAGACCTTGTTGTTCAGCATTCAGCCCTGAAGAAGTCCCTGAACTATTTCCACATGCGACGAAACACGTGTCGGCTGGCGTCTGTTTTTGCCTAATGAAACCCGAATTAAAGACGAAGCAACATCTCACCTATATGTTCATGTATTTTTTCCAGTAAATTGTTAATTTTGTAGTAAATATACATACTGTGGATTTGCTTTGAAGTGTGCCTAGGTTCTGATATAATTTAGTACGTGTGAGGGCCAGTCCCCACACAACATTGAGGGGTTATAGGGCTCATCCCCTCCCCTAGCAGCACCTTCTGACCTTTGAGATACACTTATATTTACGTCACACAGCAGTGCGCCTATCACCCTTTTACTAAAAACCCTTCATTAGAGAGTCAAGGGCAGGACGCACACCTTCTTCTGGAGAACCTGAAACCCCACTCCCCACTCAAAGGGAATCAGAGCCATCAGTAGATGGCGCTCACGATTGTCAGCGACTATGGGCCTGATTTAGATGTTGGCAGACGGGTTACTCCGTAAAATATAAATCCCATAGTATATAATAGGATTTATATTTCAGCGTATGGGATATCCGTCACAGTTGAGAAGAAAGTAATTCATCCAAACATCTAAATCAGGCCCATATGACTTGATGTAATGTGTTTGATAGGACCGGCTCTGCTGACACCTGCTGACACTTGACAGTTGTCATGCTGGTTTCTGTGTCATGCAGAGCCTCCACCCATTCCTCATTAAAAGTGGCCCACTGCCTATACTGTGAATTATTTTCAGGCACGTGGGCTTTTGGCACCATTTCTCTATCCCACATGGAAAATAGGGTCACCTAGTCTGTCACCCAGAACTAACTGGGACTACTTCCTCCCCCATTACTACACTCTCCAACCCAGGGGTCTACCTACCGTTGGGGGACCGTGCCCTCTTGGGACATTTAGAGTCGCCCTTAGAGTGACCATACTTATAGTGCTCTGTACATTGGGTAACAAACCTCCCTGTCTTTGGGTCAAATAACCCCTTCTTCTTTGGATCTGAATGGACCTGGTTACCACTACTCCTGTGGCTGACCCTCCAGGATTTCGCGATTTGCAAAAAAAAACATAAAATCGTCTGTTTTGTAAAAAGCCCATGCTTTTGACAAAAGTTCCCGCTCAATTTTAAGAGGAAAACACGCAGAACTTAAAACATGTTCAATACTGCTTTTCAAATGCAAGTATTACTAACAAACTAAAGTAGTTAGTTAAGCCCTCACCAGAGTCTTAATTTCATTAAGTTCACAAAACTTGTGCAAAGTCTTGCATTTTTTTGAGAACTCAGAAAATGTTCAAGACCGACATGCTGGTAACTCTTTAACAAGGCAGGCTATGCTTGTCTTTACAGGTTGCACAACACCTCAAAACGAAAAGTAAAACATGCATACCTTTCAGAGCTGTCCAACAAAATGCATTGTCTACAGGTTCATCTTTTCAGACCCATTGCTTTTCGGTTCATTGTTGACATCAAGGGCAGTGATAGTTTGGAGGGAGGTTTCATGTTGTGTGTGTTCTTTCTGTCTGTCCCCAGACTGTAGAAAGATCACAGCAATACATTTTTTGATTTTCTTTGCTTATAATGAAGAAAGTCGAGCCGTGAAGCTACAGCTGAGATTCCCTGCAGGATAGACTTCATCCACACACATGTCCTAATTCTATCAGCCTTCTGTAGAGGTAAATGAAATGCATGACAAACCCTGCTGCTCCCAGACTCCTTCCCAGTCAACAGCTTGCTCTTCTGAATGTAGTCACTGAAGCTCGCTATCACCGGTGCAGTAGCCTGCAGCTGACTTCGCTGGAAGAGCTCATGGTAGCAAAGCCGAATTTATTGTACCTGCCATTTAAAGTAATGTAATGATTCTTTGTGTCTAAAGAAGGTACCATGAGCATGACGAGGAAAGCCATATGACGCCTCTGCTCGTAAGCGCGCACCCGCGCGCATAACCGCAGGCTCTAGGCCACAGTGGTAGCATTTTCTGAAGCCCTTACTAAAAGTCTCGCCAGACAGCACATGAGCTGGCTCAGACGAGACCTAAAAAACGTTGGCCATGGCAGTAAGTCTCAAAGGCAAGGCCTATCGACTTTTGTAATGCTTGTTCAGGTTTCTCTTGACGGAGCAGTGGAAAGGGATGCGCACAAAAGGAAACTGAACCCCATCGGTTCAGCCGACTTTAGCTGTTGTTAAGTCTAAAGCTGGTAGGTGAAGACCATAATTACCTCCCAAAGGTTCCTTGGATTCTTGACAGGAGGGCTGTGTCCAGGTATGTTTTGTTGTTCGGTGTTTTGTTGCAGCTAATAGGTGTAGTCGAGCAGGATTAATTAGCTGGTTTTTGCACTGGGACTTTCTCACCACAGGCAGTGGCGGTGCGTCCATTGGGGGCGTTGGGGCAGCGCCCCACTAGCCATGGACGACCGCCACTGGTGCCAACACAAAGTAAAGTAAACTTTGTCAAAAGAAATCCGAGCGCACTGACTTAGCGCTACAGGGCCGGGACGAACCCGACAGAATCGGGCATTGCCTATGAGAAGTGGGCGGGCGGGGCTGCGGCAGAGAGAGTGAGTCACTTCTGTGAGTGACAGCGCACAGGCAGGCCAGAGAGCGTAAGCAGCTGCAGCGGGGTCGGGGTGACTACGCATGCAACAGGCAGGAGTACTCATAATTGAGACTGGCCTGCGCATGCGTAGTACCCAGTAGACCTCGCCCCCCCCCCTGTAGCACTTGGAGACAATGGCAGGGACCCGGGGCCCCGGTCTCAACCAGGGCAGATTTTCTCCTGCTCGTAGCCCAATCCTGGCGCTGTTAAGCCTGCGCCAGGATTGGCTAAAACAGCAGGATCATGGTGCCGCGCGTGGGTGTTTGCTGCTCTGTGCAGTTGGCCAATCACCTATGGCTATATCAAGCCATGTTGAGGTGATTGGCCATTGCAGACAGTGACGTGACTCACTTCGCGCAGAAGGTTCTAGAAGTGATTCCTCATTTCCAGTCTTCCAGACCAGTCGATGAGCGTGTGACTGTCAGACTGACTCCCCCTAATGTGAGTAACGTTTTTATTTTATTACTGTCTGGCGGCTGGTGAAATTTTTGTGTGCTTTGACAGGCTGTGTGAGTGACGGACCCCTCGAGGTGAACTCCGAACATATCTGTCTGTGAGAGGGGTTTTATGCAGTGTTACTCGTCGTGCAGTGACTAAACCTTTTTTTCAATAAAATAAAATTAAATATTATCTGTGATGCAATGTACTTTACCCCTGCCCTGGCCTGGCACCGTGTGTGGCCCTGAAGTGAAGCCTGGGCCTTGCGACCTTCTGTAGACACCCGGCCTTCATGCACGCTCTCGAGTGTGGCCCTGGACTTTGGTACCCGGCTTTGGGGCAGATGCTTGTGAGAGGGGTTTTATGCAGTGTTACTCGTCGTGACTAAACCTTTTTTTCAATAAAATAAAATTAAATATTATCTGTGAATCACTGATACAATGTACTTTACCCCTGCCCTGGCCTGGCACTGGCCTGAAGTGAAGCCTGGGCCTTGCGACCTTCTGTAGACACCCGGCCTTCATGCACGCTCTCGAGTGTGGCCCTGGACTTTGGTACCCGGCTTTGGGGCAGATGCTTGTGAGAGGGGTTTTATGCAGTGTTACTCGTCGTGACTAAACCTTTTTTTCAATAAAATAAAATTAAATATTATCTGTGAATCACTGATGCAATGTACTTTACCCCTGCCCTGGCCTGGCACCGGCCTGAAGTGAAGCCTGGGCCTTGCGACCTTCTGTAGACACCCGGCCTTCATGCACGCTCTCGAGTGTGGCCCTGGACTTTGGTACCCGGCTTTGGGGCAGATGCTTGTGAGAGGGGTTTTATGCAGTGTTACTCGTCGTGACTAAACCTTTTTTTCAATAAAATAAAATTAAATATTATCTGTGATGCAATGTATTTTACCCCTGCCCTGGCCTGGCACCGGCCTGAAGTGAAGCCTGGGCCTTGCGACCTTCTGTAGACACCCGGCCTTCATGCACGCTCTCGAGTGTGGCCCTGGACTTTGGTACCCGGCTTTGGGGCAGATGCTTGTGAGAGGGGTTTTATGCAGTGTTACTCGTCGTGACTAAACCTTTTTTTCAATAAAATAAAATTAAATATTATCTGTGATGCAATGTATTTTACCCCTGCCCTGGCCTGGCACCGGCCTGAAGTGAAGCCTGGGCCTTGCGACCTTCTGTAGACACCCGGCCTTCATGCACGCTCTCGAGTGTGGCCCTGGACTTTGGTACCCGGCTTTGGGGCAGATGCTTCCTTGATAATGATAGCAGGCCTGGCCTTTACACTCGTTGCTGGTACTACCTTGGGTAGGATCACCTCGGCGGGCTATAGCGTCAGACCGACACAAGCCATCCACGCGGCACCTTGAAACGGCCCTGGTGGTGCAGGCGGCTGGCATTCACGGGGTGCTGTGGGCGTTCAGAGGCAACAAGTAGGGCTTGAGGCAAAGGTGCTGAGTAGCCTTTGTGTCTGCTGCCTGCAGTGGGGCAAGAGTGTGTGGTGTTCATACATGGAAACTAGTATCAGATAAAACAGATGTTTCTACATTATGCAGTAACTAAGGGACCCTGGTTATACCCGGTAAACAAGGTTTACGAAGTGCTAAGGATTCATGCAACATATCATACAAATATTTTAATTAAAAAGAAAAATCCCTTTTAAAAGACTTGCTGATTACTACTTTTAACTAAAATAAATATCAATTTACCAAGTTTTGTGGAAGTTAAATACATATGATCCAAATTGTCACGTTTTTCAGGTTAGCATAGTCTGTCAATTTTAAAGTCAAAGAAAAATGAGCTGTCATATACGCCTGGGGCCTCAAACTGCGGTATGTATCGACTAATGTCCTTGTATGTCTGTCATCTCTTTGCGAATATGGTCTTATCCTGTAGCTGAGACAAAAACTTTATAAAGAATTAGTTACTGGAAATAAGGCTGCTCTTTCCATGTACTTTGAGTCCATGAGGCAGACCACTTTCGTTTTACTTAGGTTCAGCTCTAAGCTGTGCTACTCAATGCAACCTGCAAGTGCATCAATTGACCATTGAAGTCCACTGGGAGTTTGGCTCTAGATGACAATGACGTTGGCGTATTAAAAGCACACAATTTTCTCAGTTGTACGTTTTGGGGGGTGACTTTCCACTTGTGGCAAATAGCTGCCTAAATTGGTATGCTATAAATTGGATAGACTTGGGGCTAGGACTCGCTCATGTTTCAAGCTGTTCATTGTGTAGATTTTTGACGTTACTCTGCTGACATTTCCAAATTTTATCTGAGCCCATGTGTCACTGTGTAGTGCTGTGATTGCGTTTAACTGTTTTCCTGGAATACTCCATTCGACCAGCTTTGGCCAGAGATGGACATGTGGGAACTCTATCAAAAATGGATTTAAGGTCAATAAAGCATGTAAATAAATTAGATTTTGGCTACTATATCAATTAACGCTATTAACCTGTGGTTAAACGGAGATGAATGACCGCATTACTTATAAATGGAGTAGAATATGTTCCCATTCCATGAGGTTGAAATAAACTTCAAATAGAAGACTTGATTAAAAAGGGGTGTTAAATAACAAGCCCAGAAATCAATGTCATGCTTTAATAGCGCATTTGGAAGTCCATTTGGGCCCGGTGCTCCCTCTGTCTTCAATTTTTTTAAATATCTTCCCTAGGCACTAAATGTAGGTTAAGGCCTCCTTGTTGACTGATTGGAGGGTAGTTGAGCATTGTATTTCAGAGTTGCCTGCATGATTGCTGTAGATTACGGTGTTTTGTTTTGCCTCCTGGATCCTTCCACCTCCTTAGTCAATGTTGTCACCGACTTTTGATTGTAATGGCTATTCTCACTCGTCGGACTGTTTGCTGGTTAGGAATACATTGTGAGAACTTAGGGAATCCCAAGCCTCCTCCGATATCCCTGCATTTTGATGGGAACCTTGTCCCAAGACCAACCTGTTTATTGCACCCCAAACTCTTTGTTTGGTGCTTGCTGGTTGGGAGGAGCTTGATCCATATTCCTCTTTCATACATCTTTTTTGCATTTCAACTTTCTTTTTCATAAAAAAGACTCCAGCTTTAGAGGTGAGTTTTTTTCAGATCGTTTTCCTTTTTTTGGATCAAGTGCGATTCTTCTTACTTCTCTGGTAATTTATTAGTTCCTGTAACTCCCTGGTGTACCAGCTCTGTCTATCTGGACCCCATGTAACTTAGAATTCTCAATTTTTTGAGAACAGGACTGTGCTGACTGGGAATTTTGACAGTATGCTCCTTATTAGACTTGGAAAACCATGAAAGGTGGTGATGGACGGAGCGTTGACAATACAAACACTCACCCCCAGTCAACTGATCTGGGTTTAATCCATCACCGTTCTTTAGCTCACTCCGCCACCCCAGTTCAGACATGGCCATATGCAAATCAGTCTGACCCTGTGCCTCATGGGAACAGTCCAGCCCGAACTGCCAAGCCATGTCTTCCCTGGACCGGAATCAAGCTTCCCAGGACCGGTTTCTGGCATTACAGCCGTCTTCAGCCGGGCTTGCTTGACTCCATTAGACTTGCCCAGGCCTCATCAAATGCTCCGCTGCGGTTTTTGTCTCTTCTCTTCTGAGCAGCACAATTTTAACCCCCTTGAGATTATAACCTGAGGGCAGTGAGGATAGTCCGTTCGTTGTGCTTAATTTAGGGATCTTGCATCTTAATTTGAAGACTTGTGGGAAGTGGTCACTTTTTGAACGGGGAATAATTTGGAATGAATTTACCCAAGTGAATAATTCTCCATTTATTAACATGTAGTCAATGCTTGATTGACTCCTCCCACTGAGAAAGGTTATTGCTGCTGGGGTGTCCACCTTTGAGGGGCTATTCACAACCTTTAGACCTTGGTTTTCCAACTTTTGGCAAAAATTGGCGGCTATATCTTGACTACTTGTGATTTTATATTAGAGTGCTAGAGTCTTTCGCTCTCCAGGTGTGCCTGTGTTAAACAATATCTGAAGATGAACACATGTCCATAGGTAAATAAAGTTATGGGTAAAATGCGCTGTAACAAAGGTGGAAATGGAATTATAGAAGTCTAGTTACTCACCACTATAGAGTACCTGTGTGCTATTGAAAAGTGTTAGTAATCTCCCATTAAAAATATTGAATCCTTACTGAGAAGTGCAGGACCTCTACCTATTAAATTGAAGGAGTGCAAGTACTCAGTACCGGACGGTACCTTTACATATAAAGCACTATCTGTAAATAAAAATATTATTGAAATGCAGACATTAAACGCTCGATTTTATTCTTCAGAGTCGCATATTCTTAAGAAATAATGTCCCTCTGTTTGAAGTACTCAGTGTGCTTCCGTGCAAATTCTCAACACAGTTTATCCCTAGTAATAGTCCTTGAGTGAACTCATCTCCTTGTGCATTGATGACTAGATCAATGCAACCTTTATTTGTCTCTGTAAAATCAATTAAATCTTAGTTACCTACAAAAACGTGCATTACTAATGCTTTCAGCATCAAATGTTACCACAGAGTAGATAAATATTATTTGTCATCAACCCCGTCATTTAAAAAGCAAGCTAAACATTTGCTTTATTATTTTATTAATGTCAAATTAAAATCACAATTTTCCACGTATTTAAACTACAGCATCCACTTGAATATTTTCTGACAGCTCTGCAAATACAGGTGTTAAATATTATTAACCCCTTCCAGGCTATTGACGAGCTGGGATCGTCATCGCGCTTACCTGTCCTGCGCGGATGACAAGGCCAGCTCGTCACGTAACGTGGTAATTTCGAATCTGCCGCGCACAGCGGGAAAAGCCGCCGCAGCGATGCGGTTAAAGCAAAATGGTACTCTGTCTAGCAGAGTTAAATTATGTATCATAGATGTTACCATCCATTCCAGAGGAAGGTAAAACAGCCCAGTCGTGTGGGTGCAAGCTCCTCTGGATGGTAAAAAAAAAAAACATTTTAAGACTTAAGGTATTCACAGAAGGCATTTAGAAGCTGTTCCAAAGCCCTCTCTGTAGTATTGTACACAGCACTGTTTGTGACAGACAGCTTCTGTCAGACCCAAAGACCGCAAAAAATAATTTATATTAAGGAAGGTAACCTCTACCTTTCTGATTTCTTTCTCTCTACCTTCCCGCTCCTTCAAATTTTTCTCTGGAAAATGGGGAAAATGCTAGAGGCAGCTTGGGTGGCCCTGGGCTTTCAAAACCAGTCTCCAAGGGCTCCGGCACACCGGGGTTACTGACCAGTTGAACTAAAGACCTGACTTAGACAAGTGAAACAACTGTGGGAGTAAAAGAAAGAAGCCAGTTTGTAGGTCACATACTAAAGGGAAAGTTTACCACACGTCATGTGCTGCTCTCCTATATTTTAGCCACAAAGTAAAATGCTTTTTTTTTAAATACTGGTATACGATCCTGTAAAGAGGCTGTCCTGCTTTGCTTTAACAGTACAGAAGGCATGTTTAGCGAGGGGGAGCGCATGATCTGAAAGTCGTGTGGTCTGAAAATAGATTCCTGAGGCAGTCTTTGACCTATAATTGTATTTGAGGAGCGTACTCTAGCGCAAGGGGCGATATTCGTATGAAAGCACTTCCCGGGATAGTGTTACCAAAAACTGCATACCAAGTTTACGACCTTCTTTGGAATGTCATAACTGGAGACCAGAGGGTCAAGTTTACATGGGATTAACGACTGGCTTGCCTGCCATGTGTTTATTATTGACTACTGTTTGATTGTTGTCCTACTCATCACTGTAGTAGAGCTGTCTACCACCTTATGCATCAAACAGAGTAATTTGTACAAAATAATTTTCTTACTCAGCTGCCAATGTAGCTTTGCCCCCATATGAGAGACATGGAAATAAGTTGTTATATTTTTATTTCCAGCACCTGGTAAAGCCTGACAACCTGAACCTTTACCCAACTTTTTGGGCAATTTTTGGAGAAGAAAGAAGAAGAGGCCCAACCTCCTTGCTGCTCTTTCATCAAGGTAAGGAAACTGATGATACTTTTTTGTAGCTTTGAGATAGGGCTATGTTTGTGGTCACTCACTCTACATGGTGGTTGGGGTGGGTGCACATTCTGAACATTTTACCCTGACTGGATGGAATTTAGTAATACTGAGCCTGCCCTTAGCCCTGTGCTTTGGGCAATAACGGTTGTTAAATGCACTATCTATCCTTGCCTTGTTAAAGGCCCTCAATTCAAACTGTGTCTGTTTCAGTGCCACTATGGCACACAGAGGAAGCAGGCAGTCAGGCTGTATTTTTTTCCCTATCCTGTTGTCCAAAGGGGAGCGTTATGTAGGAGAGTAGGGTCTGCTTTCCTATGGTTACCCCATTTCTTTGCTTTTTGCTTTTCTGGTTTATGACTTAGAAAGGCTGTGGGCCTGCTAATCAGACCCACAGCACAGCTGTTCTCTCTCTAAATTCACACAATGTACTTTAGGTGCATTTGCCAATTGGGTATTGGGTCACCCTTGTGAGTCCCTGTATAGTGTACCATAGGTACCTAGGGCATAGGTGCACCCAAGGCCTACCAGGGGCTGGAGCATGTATTATGCCACCCCTGGCTGGCCATTAACATGAGCTGTTGGAGCTATATCACTTGCTGTCATGCACAAGATATATGTATTTGTACTGACATTTGATATTATTGCACCAAATCTTATACGTTGTACTTTGACTATTGACAGGCTTCTTTCATATTGGTACGGACAGCATCAGCAAGATGAATACGGTACAACAGTTAATTACACGGTCATTCCATGCACGCCCACTAGAAGATAAACTACAGATAAAGAGGTTAGGACCTCATCAGCCTGACCTTCAACTCCAACAAGTTACCAAGGACAGAGGTAAATGTTACAATCGTACTTTCTCCAAAACCTGGTACACAAAAGCTGATTGGCTTACAGGGTGCCCTTCAAAAAACAGACTGTTCTGCTTCCCCTGCTTGCTGTTTAATGGTGACTTTACTTGGACAAAAGAAGGCGTGTTGGACTTGAAGCATCTGTCTGAAAAAATAAAGAAGCATGCACACTCAAAAAAGCATATGGAAAACGTGACGAGACTGGGAATGTTAGGAGACGCACCGATTGAGCAGCACATCAGCGATGCATATCGACAAACAATACAGAAACACAATCAAACAGTTGATAGAAATAGACACATACTATCGAAAATAATTGATTGCATTCGTTTCTGTGGTGCTTTCGAACTGGCATTGCGAGGCCATGATGAATCGGAAGGGTCCACAAATCCTGGAATATTCATGGGTCTTGTAGATTTAGTAGCAAGCATAGACAAGGAAATGGAATCTCATTTAGCAAGTGCTACAGTCTTTAAGGGCACCTCTAAAATGATACAAAATGAACTCCTGGAGTGTATGCTAGAAATTATGAGAAGCCATATTGTCCAAGAGTTGCAAAACACAGACTTTGTGGCTATTCAGGCTGATGACACCACTGATGTGGCCACACAAACGCAGTCCGTATTAGTCTTTTGGTACCTGGACAAAGGCTATAATGTTGTGGAGCGGTTCTATAGTTTCACTCATTTAAAAAACTCCACTGCAGAAACCATTACTGCTGCTCTACTGCATCAACTCAACTTTATTTTCCCAGAGGTACATCAAAGAAAAAAACTTATTGCACAAAGCTATGATGGTGCGTCCGTAATGAGTGGAAGCCATAGTGGCGTACAGAAAAGAATTAGAGATGTCTACCCGTATGCTCATTATGTGCACTGTCATGCCCACCAACTTAATCTTATCATGCAACAGGCAGTATCGAAGATCCGAGAGACACAAATTTTCTTTAAGGATATAGGAGGCATGGCAGCATTCTTCTCACGTTCCCCAAAAAGAATGGAAGCACTTCAGGAGATTGTGGACAAAAGGGTTCCGAGGGGAGCCTCAACTCGTTGGAACTATAACGTACGTACAGTCCAACTAATATTTCAATATAGGGAGGACCTTCTGAAATGTTTTCAAGCCATAGAAACCAATGAAACCTTTGATTACACAAGTCACAGTGAAGCCCGTGGCTTTGCTAGAACTTTAAACGATAGAGAGTTTCAGTTCTTTCTATTTTTATTTGATAAGATAATGTTAAAAGTCGAGAGTTTATACAATCAGTTACAAGGACGAGACATAGATACTGTCTTTGTGAAAAGATGTACCACGGACTTTGTCGCAAGCATAAACCAAGTGAGAGATGAGGTTGACAATTTAGACAGCCAACTGCCAGCCGGTTCAATTTTTTCAAACCACAGGACAAACATCACCACTCTGGTACAAAAGGCAAAAGAGATATGTGACATTGTAATTGTACATGCACAAGACCGTTTTGCTTTCACAAAACATTTGGAGAGTGCCGCATTATTGGAAAGTACATACTTTACCAAATATAATGAATCCTTCCCTGAGCATGCTCTGCATGCGGCTGTGGAGGCTTATCCGATGCTCAACCAAGAGGACCTGAAAAGTGAGTTGACAGTAATGTACTCAATGCCTGTGTACCAGAAGGCCACAAATGCCAGGTCTTTGCTGTCTTTAATTCATGAACTTCATATGGAAAAGACATTTACAGAGACAGTAGCTTTACTAAAAATAGTAATTACCACTCCTATGACCACCTCAGAGGCAGAACGATCTTTTTCCACCTTAAATAGGATTAAGACATTCCTGAGGAACACCATGCTTCAGGAAAGACTCAATGCATTAGCAATGCTCTCTATAGAGAGCGAGCTTGTTCAAAATATTGCTGACTTTAACATTCAAGTAATTGAAAAATTTGCTGCGCTTAAAGACAGACGTGCAGAATTTAGATACAAAAAGTAAATATGTTGAATGGTGATAGTTTGTGACCTGTTTAGTTGGTTCTTTTGTTTGCAGTTTAAATAAAAACAATCTGTGAGGTTCTCAGCATTGTATCTTGAAGTCTGTTATAAAGCTCTGTGGTTATACTGAATAAGCAGCTACCTATGTTATATGACAGCTCTTTAATAATGTAATACCTGCACTTTCACAATTGCTTTATTAACCTTCCTGCTTCCTCAAATTTTCTTGAAAATGCACCATTTTTCCACTAATTTTTCAAAATTTTCTCGGGGGGAATTCCCCCCAAACCCTCCTTAGGGGGTTCGGGCTCGCTCGCTACGCTCGCTCGCTACGGTGCAGTATGCTGACGAGTTTCTGCCCACCACTTTCAAATGTCACCAGCCGCCACTGACCACAGGTGTGGTGCGCTGATCCCCCCAAGCCTCACGACAATTAAGCACTGCCACCCAGCACTGTGCGAGACTAGATTCCAAGAGGACAGGAAACGCCAGTGGGCTCCAACTTGTGTTTTAATAATATGGCGTGTTCTTTAGTTTTCATTACAAAAACGTGCCACACATTACTTCCAAGGTCCCTGAAGCATTCACTTGTAGTATTATGTTCTCTGTTTTTTGGCCAGTTTGAAATACAAACTGTCAAATGAACTTACTGGAAATGGTTTTAAGTTTCTACGTCTTTGTTTTAGAGAGAGAGAGAATACATACATAAACATGCATATATTTTTAGCATATTCATTTAGTAATCTTTTTTCACCCCATTCTGTGTGCAATTTGCAGACGTTTCTAACATTTTCTGCCAGTCTAGATTAAAGTGTGCGTTTTAACTATTGGCTTAACCGTTACTTCAGAAGCAGAGTGCTGATCCAATAGAACCTCTAAATTTTATTCTTTCTGTTGTGGCTAAAATTACATTTTTGGAGAATTTGGCATTTCAGCATGTGCTAGGGGACGAAATTTCCGTTTTTGTATAAATAAGGTGAAGACATTATTCAACTTGATAGTTTTTGGGAGTGTTCACGAGGCACGTTTTTCTGTCTCTCTTCTCCAGAATACAAAACATTTGGGTGTTGTCTGCGTTTGTTTTGGTAATTTAGCCATGAAGTCGTATAAAATCAGAGCATAAGCACCTTGGAAACACACCGAAGGTACAGTAGCCTCAGAGAACGAATGAGCAATTTTAGTGCAGTTTTCTTAAACTCCCTTCTAATTGGATAAACAGGCCAGAAAAGAGGCATAGTTGAAAAGTATATTCAACTTTCAGTGTCACACATTATGTTCAATATTTTGAGGAGCCCACAATGTATATTTATAAAACAAATCCACTCAAGATTATCTTACCTGCTCAGTTCCAAGAGAGAGAAAAAAATGCAATGGTAAGCCCTAAAAATAATTCCTGTGGAAAAAATGTAACCATGTTTTTCATCACAACTCCGTCTTGAAATATTTACGTTTTTTCAGCATGCCCACGGGATTCCACAACAGCAAAAGCCCCTCTAAAAGTAAAATAAATTAGTTTTGAAATGTAAATGTAAAGTTGTAAATTTTATTAACTGTACAATTAATTAAAATCATTACAGTAAAAAGTGCTCATCATATTGCAGCTAGAACAATAATTAAAAACTATTGTTTGTAACAGGGGTTTAAAATGCGTTTTGATAAAAAAAAGTTTGACTCCCCACCCCAAGTTCCACCAAAGTCGGTCTTCCCCAGAGTTTGTATTTAAGGAGGGGTGGCTTTGAAGGTGGCCCGGGCTCCCATATTGTTCTATGGGTGGCATTGTCACGTAATGATTCCTTCCCCTTGGCCTCTAGACATTCACCATGAGAGGGGTTTTCCTGGCTGGGATGTTGGAAGTGCAGACAAGCATCGATGCACGGACTAGGCCACCTCAGCATCCTTGCGCTGGATTTGTAGTGATCTTCTCCAGGGTTTTATTACATTCATGTGCCACTTTTAAGGCAGTCCTAAAATGATGGATACATTTTCCCAGTCTGGCTAGGATCATCGTATTGTTTGCGGAAAAACACATGGCTGATGCTTCGCTACAGGATTTTGTTCCATTGGTGGAGCAAATCGGATGCAGTAATCGCCTTCTTTCCTTAATAAGACTGGGGCAACAACATAGCAGGTGGAGCCACGATTCCCTCTTGTATGGGAAGAGTCTGCATTTAGTGGCTTCCTCTCTGCGGGCCCACGCAGGATTAAAATCCACGATTCCTAGGGTGATTAGTCTCATGGACAAGATTTTACTTCGAGCTGGTGGTATAATAGCGTCACTTAAATAAGCCTGGGCTTTACCTACTTTGTAAGAACTATTCAGGGAGTCTAAGAGTGGACTTGAACGAAGGGATTTACAGTCCAGGTCAAATGAGATTTCACACACTTGTTTATTTATCACTTGTTTCCATGTGTTCAGGGGGATGTCCGGCCTTGATATGCTTTTTTTTCACTATATTCAATGTCTCAATCACTTTATCGAGTGCAGAATGCCAGGGCGTGCAAGGCTCTTCAAAGATTGATTTTAGTTGTAGTTTTAAGGAGTTAGCCGGAGCCCTTAAAATCCTGAGGTAGGGTTTTATGATATCACCCTGGCACATCAGGTCCGGCCTTGCCATTGCCAGCTCCAATCTTAGACTTGCTGCCCTTGGGATTTGAAACACTGTTTTATAAGCTTTAGATTGTGCTGTATTTAAGTAGGCATGCTATGACCAGGGGAAAGCCTGGTGGCCATAGCTGATTGCAGGTAGCAGTTTTGCTTTCATAACCTTCAATATTTGGCCGGTTTTAAAATGTTATGTTATGTTATGTTATGTTATGTTATGTTATTTATTTATTTCTATAGCGCACGGCTACTCAAAAAGAGTGTCCCGGCGCTTTAATGGAGAAAGAGACAATACTGCAACATAAGAAACATAACACCAGATAAAAAACTAACAGAAGAATGGGCCAGAGATTCGCGGAAGACCGGCTACTGAGTGAACAGCCAAGTTTTGAGGCCTTTCCTAAAAGCCAGTAGGCTGGTCGCTCCCCGTAGGGCCAGTGGTAAAGAGTTCCACAGCTGAGATGCCAGCAGTCCAAAAGAGCGGCCTCCGAGGCGCGCTTTCTTTACCCGGGGGACAACAGCAAGGTGCAGGGCTTCCGACCTCAGAGACCTGGTCGGATGATAAAAGACCAGTCTCTTTTGGAGGTACTTGGCTCCCTCCTTGTGAAGAGCTTTGTAAGCCAAGGTCAGCGCCTTAAAGGCGATCCTCTTGCGGATAGGAAGCCAGTGTAAAGTTGCCAGCAAGCCCGAGGCCCTGGAGCGCCTGCTAAGGCCAAAGATTGCCCTGGCAGCGGCATTCTGTACCACTTGAAGCCGCTGCAACAAGTACTCTGGGAGGCCCAGGTAAAGAACGTTGGAATAATCCAACCTGGACCCGATCAGAGCCTGGACAGTCAGCGTCCTATGTTCCACGGATAACAGAGGAAGAAACCTCCGCAGCATCCTGAGGATGCCAAAGCAAATGCCCGACACCCCCAGGATCTGGGATTTCAAGGTAAGCCTGTTATCCATCTTCACCCCCAGATTCTTAGCAACCTGAGAGGAGCAGGACGGAGGGAACATATCCCGTGGCCACCAGGTCTGCCAGTCTGGTTCTGTGTCGCACCCAAAGAAGAGGACTTCGGACTTGTCGGAATTGCACTTAAGGCTGTTTAGATGGAACCAGTGAAAAACAGCCCCAAGGCAATCCCGAATACTCTCCCCATCAAAGTCGCCTCCTCTCTTACAAGAGAAGAGGAGCTGGGTGTCATCCGCATAGGATACGATCTGGGCACCATGCGACTCCACCAACGCCGCCAATGGGGTCATAATGATGTTAAAGAGGGTCGGGCTCAAAATAGAGCCCTGAGGGACCCCGACTCCCAGAGGCGGCATCACGGCGGAATCCGGCGGGGCCCAGATCGACTGCCGGCGGCCGGCTAGGAAAGAGGAAAACCAGTCGAACACCGTCCCCCGTAGGCCAATCTCGAAAAGTCTGGCGAGAAGACCATCATGGGGAACGGTGTCGAACGCCGCCGACAGATCTAGCATCACCAGCATGACTTTACCCCCAGAGTCCAGAACCCCTTTAATGGTTTCCGAGACCTCCAGGAGCGCTGTCTCAGTACTGAGATGGGGACGAAAGCCCGATTGGGTGGCGTGCAGGATCTCATTAGATTCAAGAAAGTTGGAGAGCACGCCTTGGACGTGCTTTTCCAGAATCTTCGTGAGGGCCGGCAGCAGAGAGATGGGCCTATAATTAACCGGGGCCTTCGGATCTAGGCCAGGTTTTTTGAGCAATGGAATCACCATCGCCTGCTTCCAGGCCTGCGGGACCACACCGAGCCTCAGCGAAAGATTTAAGAGCGGATTAGCCAACGGGTTGATCACCTCCGCAACTTTCGCCAGAAATTTAGCAGGGCATGGGTCAAGGGGAGAACCCGATTTTAAATTGCCCATAAGAGCCAGGGAGTCCGGAGCAGAGATAGAAGGAAACACACTCAACGTCGCCCCTGGCCCGGCCTGTGGCAGTGTGGTAATGTCGGGTTCAGTCTGGCCCGCAGACACTGGTGCCAGGAATGACTCCTGAATGCGTTGGATCTTGCTCGTGAAGAAGTCAGCAAGGTCCGTGGCCCAGGTGCCAGATGGTTTTTGGTCCGAGGTGTTGGACCAAGGTGAGGTGAATTCTCTCACAATGGAGAAAATCTCCTTGCAAGAGTTGGACGCAGCATCAATTCTCCTGGCTAGATAAGCTTTTTTTTCCAAACGGATGTCCCGGTGATAAGCCTTAACCACCGTTTTGTATGTCAACTTGGCAACAGTGTCATATTGTGCCCGCCAGGCTCTTTCGGCTACCTTGCACTGCTGCCGCGTAGCCGACAGTGCAGCGGTAAACCAAGGCGCAGAGACCCGTTTCGGTGTCGGGCGAGATGTTACTTCCGGGGCAAGATCGTTTAGCCTATCCAATAGCCAGTCTTGCATGGTCTGCAGATCCCTGTCTAGATCACCTAAGAGAAGGCAGGGATGGGCCTCAGCTGCCTGGGCCAGCATCTCCGGGGTTACACGATGGAAAGCCCTGTGGACACGACCCTGTTGATGTGCCGGGATAGGCACAGATTTAACTATGCCCTTGATCACAAATTTTGCGAGAAAGTGGTCAGACCATAGGACAGGAGTGATCTCTATACCCTCGAGGGGGACAGACGAGAAGACCTGGTCAAGGGTATGCCCCTTCTCATGCGTAGGCTCCTGAAAATAGGGGATGAGCCCCAGCGGGGTCAGCGCCTCCGAAAGTTTGGCGGCCGCCGGGTCGGATGAATCATCCATCCGGAAGTTGAAATCGCCAGCCACGATGAAGTGTTCGGCTTTCAGGGCCAGCTCCACCAGTACCATATCCAGATCTTCAAAGAAGGTGCCGGGAGAACCAGGTGGCCTGTATACAAGCAGTCCCTTAAAGGATTGGTGGGGCGACAGAGTGATAGAGAAGGCTAGGGTTTCCGAGCCTCGGATGTCAATAGCTGGCAGGATCTCACAGGGGGTTCCTTTCCGGACCACTAGCGCTACTCCACCTCCCCTTCCGTTGGTTCTGTCCTTTCTGAAGATGTTGTAATCGGGCGGGATTGCCAGGGCGACGTCAGGGTTAGAGGAGTCACCCCACCATGTCTCAGTAAGCATGAGGCATAGTGGTTTATCTACATCGAGAATCTCATAGATGTCCTGCGCATGTTTGCAAGCTGACCTGGTGTTCAATAGCATGCACCCGAAGCCCATACTAGAGATGTTGTTGCTCGGCCGTAAGAAGAGCGAGCGGGTCGGGCGCCAGCCACAACCCGGGCAACGGGATTTCCCATGGTAACGACCAGGGAATACAGTGCGACAGCCATCGCCATGAGGAAAGAATGAGCGAAGTTCGCTAGGGGAATAGCGCAAGAAAAGGGTCCCGGGGGGACACATCCCTGGTGGTAGAGTCCCACCCGCCGCTCCGCCCGCTTCCGGGACGCTGACGGGCGCAGACGGGCAGGACTCTGGCTTGACTCCGGCGAGAGTCCGGCGCTCCCGCTGCGCGTCACCGCTGCGCGCAGGAGGCGAGCTTTAAGTAGGGCTCACCTGTGTTGCAAATGAGCGCTAGAGCGCTCCCACAAGTGGCACACTCGCTCCACACCACCCCCAAGATGGCGCCCGGCGCCAAACACGAAGGCTAAGAAGAAAATGAAATAGCTCCGCGAAAAGCGCGGTGGGGGGCCCAATTTAGGGTGCAAGTGAGAGGGCACACAGAGATCGTTCTAAAAACAAAGTAAATGCAATTTAAAAAACAAAATGCAAAAAGCGATATTTTAAAAAGTTACAGCAGCGCTGAGAATGATAATTTCAGCAGAATAGCGCGCGTGCGTGCTACTCCCTTTCTCCAAATGGAATGGGGAATTGATATTATAGATGGGTTGTGTGATATCTATAATATGGAATGTAGACAGGCTTGCTGTAACATACTGCAGCACATACATTTCTGGAGTCCTCTGTGTAGAATCTTACATCTCAGAAACACTGGTGAAAATTCACAACGTTTGTCCCAGGCTTATTTCTCGGAAGAGTCTAATGTATATGTATGTTATTTAGCAGTTTTATAAAGCATGGCTGCTCTGTAAAGTCATTAGTGCGCTGTGCTCTACATAGCACAGCATCCTGCACTGCAGATACATGGTATGGAAAGAGTGAATAACAATTGCAGTGTACAGTAAGGGCCATTTGAATTATGCAACAGAGGAGGACCAAAGTAATGGGCAGGGTTGACTAAGTTAGGTGGCAAGAAAAACCAAAATTATGTGGCTTAACACAGCATATTTTGTGGTAGTATGACTTCATTATTTTTATCATTTTTACACTTGGTTAATGCTGTCTGGGAAAGCTTTTCACTTTCTTAGCAACAATTTAACACCCAAATACAGCATTATGGTCTTGATGTAGGTAAATAGTATTTACCAATTCTAAAATACCGAATTTTACCGATTCTGTATTTTAGAATCAGTAAATGCTATGTAGCAAAAAATTTGGTAAAAATTACTGAATCGTTAAGATTTGTTAATTACCGAATCGGTATTTACCAATTCAGTAATTGCCATTCATTCCTATGGGCCTCCAGGCCCATAGGAATGAATGGCAATTACCGAATTGGTAAATACCGATTCAGTAAAATGGGGGACACATTCAAGGGTGCCAGGGTGTCACTTTGACACCCTGTTGCACCCGTGAATCGTGCTTGTATGCAGATGTGGTACAAAAGGGGGTGGTGATGGACGAAGCATCTGAATCAATCAAACACTCACACCCAGTCGAAAGATCTGGGTTTAATCCATCCCCGTTCTTTAGCCCACTCTGCCACCCCAGTTCAGACATGGCTATATGCAAATCAGTCTGACTCTGTGCCTCATGGGAACAGTCCAGCCCGAACTGCCAAGCCATGCCTTCCCTTGACGGGAAACAAGCTTCCGAGGACTGTTTTCTGGCATTCCAGCCGTCTTCAGCCCGGCTTGCTTGAATCCAGTGGCAAAGTGAGCAAGGGACTCACTTCTGAGCATACCCTGCCACACTTATGGCGGCCAAAAGCGGTACAAAAGGGGGTGGTGATGGACGGAGCATCTGAATCAATCAAACACTCACACCTAGTCAAAAGATCTGGGTTTAATCAATCACCATTCTTTAGCCCACTCTGCCACCCCAGTTCAGACATGGCTATATGTAAATCAGTCTGACCCTGTGCCTCATGGGAACAGTCCAGCCCGAACTGCCAAGCCATGTCTTCCCTGGACCGGAAACAAGCTTCCGAGGACCGGTTTCTGGCATTCAAGCCATCTTCAGCCTGGCTTGCTTGAATCCAGTGGCAAAGTGAGCAAGGGACTCATGTCTGAGCATACCCTGCCACACTTATACCCTGCCACACTTATGGCGGCCAGAAGCGGTAGAAAAGCGGGTGGTGATGGACGGAGCATCTGAATCAATCAAACACTCACACCCAGTCAAAAGATCTGGGTTTAATCCATCACCGTTCTTTAGCTCACTCTGCCACCCCAGTTCAGACATGGGTATATGCAAATCAGTCTGACCCTTTGCCTCATGGGAACAGTCCAGCCCGAACTGCCAAGCCATGTCTTCCCTGGAACGGAAACAAGCATCAGAGGACCGGTTTCTGGCATTCCAGCCGTCTTCAGCCCGGCTTGCTTGAATCCAGTGGCAAAGCGAGCAAGGGACTCACGTCTGAGCATACCCTGCCACACTTATGGCGGCCAAAAGCGGTACAAAACGTTTGTCCCAGGCTTATTTCTCGGAAGAGTCTAATGTATATGTATGTTATTTAGCAGTTTTATAAAGCATGGCTGCTCTGTAAAGTCATTAGTGCGCTGTGCTCTACATAGCACAGCATCCTGCACTGCAGATACATGGTATGGAAAGAGTGAATAACAATTGCAGTGTACAGTAAGGGCCATTTGAATTATGCAACAGAGGAGGACCAAAGTAATGGGCAGGGTTGACTAAGTTAGGTGGCAAGAAAAACCAAAATTATGTGGCTTAACACAGCATATTTTGTGGTAGTATGACTTCATTATTTTTATCATTTTTACACTTGGTTAATGCTGTCTGGGAAAGCTTTTCACTTTCTTAGCAACAATTTAACACCCAAATACAGCATTATGGTCTTGATGTAGGTAAATAGTATTTACCAATTCTAAAATACCGAATTTTACCGATTCTGTATTTTAGAATCAGTAAATGCTATGTAGCAAAAAATTTGGTAAAAATTACTGAATCGTTAAGATTTGTTAATTACCGAATCGGTATTTACCAATTCAGTAATTGCCATTCATTCCTATGGGCCTCCAGGCCCATAGGAATGAATGGCAATTACCGAATTGGTAAATACCGATTCAGTAAAATGGGGGACACATTCAAGGGTGCCAGGGTGTCACTTTGACACCCTGTTGCACCCGTGAATCGTGCTTGTATGCAGATGTGGTACAAAAGGGGGTGGTGATGGACGAAGCATCTGAATCAATCAAACACTCACACCCAGTCGAAAGATCTGGGTTTAATCCATCCCCGTTCTTTAGCCCACTCTGCCACCCCAGTTCAGACATGGCTATATGCAAATCAGTCTGACTCTGTGCCTCATGGGAACAGTCCAGCCCGAACTGCCAAGCCATGCCTTCCCTTGACGGGAAACAAGCTTCCGAGGACTGTTTTCTGGCATTCCAGCCGTCTTCAGCCCGGCTTGCTTGAATCCAGTGGCAAAGTGAGCAAGGGACTCACTTCTGAGCATACCCTGCCACACTTATGGCGGCCAAAAGCGGTACAAAAGGGGGTGGTGATGGACGGAGCATCTGAATCAATCAAACACTCACACCCAGTCAAAAGATCTGGGTTTAATCCATCACCGTTCTTTAGCTCACTCTGCCACCCCAGTTCAGACATGGGTATATGCAAATCAGTCTGACCCTTTGCCTCATGGGAACAGTCCAGCCCGAACTGCCAAGCCATGTCTTCCCTGGAACGGAAACAAGCATCAGAGGACCGGTTTCTGGCATTCCAGCCGTCTTCAGCCCGGCTTGCTTGAATCCAGTGGCAAAGCGAGCAAGGGACTCACGTCTGAGCATACCCTGCCACACTTATGGCGGCCAAAAGCGGTACAAAAGGGGGTGGTGATGGACGTAGCATCTGAATCAATCAAACACTCACACCCAGTCAAAAGATCTGGGTTTAATCCATCACCGTTCTTTAGCCCACTCTGCCACCCCAGTTCAGACATGGCTATATGCAAATCAGTCTGACCCTGTGCCTCATGGGAACAGTCCAGCCCGAACTGCCAAGCCATGTCTTCCCTGGACCAGAAACAAGCTTCCGAGGACCGGTTTTGGCATTCCAGCCGTCTTCAGCCCAGCTTGCTTGAATCCAGTGGCAAAGTGAGCAAGGGACTCACGTTTGAGCATACCCTGCCACACTTATGGCGGCCAAAAGCGGTACAAGAGGGGGTGGTGATGGACGGAGCATCTGAATCAATCAAACACTCACACCCAGGATTCAAGATAGCCTGGCTGATGAGGATTATGAATCCGAAACCGGTCCCAGGATGCTTGTGTCCGGTCCAGGAAAGACATGGCTTGGCAGTTCGGGCTGGACTGTTCCCATGAGGCACAGGGTCAGACTGATTTGCATATTGCCATGTCTGAACTGGGATGGCTGAGTGAGCTAAAGAATGGTGATGGATTAAACCAAGATCATTTGACTGGGGGTGAGTGTTTGATTTGCTCAAACTCTCTGTCCATCACCCCCTTTTGTATTGCTTTGTTCGCCCTAAGTTGGCAGGGTATGCTCAGACGTGAGTCCCTTGCTCACTTGGCCACTGGATTCAAGATAGCCTGGCTGATGAGGATTATGAATCCGAAACGGGTCCCAGGATGCTTGTTTCCGGTCCAGGAAAGACATGGCTTGGCAGTTCGGGCTGGACTGTTCCCATGAGGCACAGGGTCAGACTGATTTGCATATTGCCATGTCTGAACTGGGTTGGCTGAGTGAGCTAAAGAATGGTGATGGATTAAACCCAGATCATTTGACTGGGGGTGAGTGTTTGATTTGCTCAAACTCTCCGTCCATCACCCCCTTTTGTATCACTTTGTTCGCCCTAAGTTGGCAGGGTATGCTCAGACGTGAGTCCCTTGCTCACTTGGCCACTGGATTCAAGGTAGCCTGGCTGATGAGGATTATGAATCCGAAACCGGTCCCAGGATGCTTGTTTCCGGTCCAGGAAAGACATGGCTTGGCAGTTCGGGCTGGACTGTTCCCATGAGGCACAGGGTCAGACTGATTTGCATATAGCCATGTCTGAACTGGGGTGGCTGAGTGAGCTAAAGAATGGTTATGGATTAAACCCAGATCATTTGACTGGGGGTGAGTGTTTGATTTGCTCAAACTCTCTGTCCATCACCCCCTTTTGTATCGCTTTGTTCTCCCTAAGTTGGCAGGGTTTGCTCAGACGTGAGTCCCTTGCTCACTTGGCCACTGGATTCAAGATAGCCTGGCTGATGAGGAGTATGAATCCGAAACCGGTCCCAGGATGCTTGTTTCCGGTCCAGGAAAGACATGGCTTGGCAGTTCGGGCTGGACTGTTCCCATGAGGCACAGGGTCAGACTGATTTGCATATTGCCATGTCTGAACTGGGGTGGCTGAGTGAGCTAAAGAATGGTGATGGATTAAACCCAGATCATTTGACTGGGGGTGAGTGTTTGATTTGCTCAAACTCTCCGTCCAGCACCCCCTTTTGTATCGCTTTGTTCGCCCTAAGTTGGCAGGGTATGCTCAGACGTGAGTCCCTTGCTCACTTGGCCACTGGATTCAAGATAGCCTGGCTGATGAGGATTATGAATCCGAAACCGGTCCCAGGATGCTTGTTTCCGGTCCAGGAAAGACATGGCTTGGCAGTTCGGGCTGGACTGTTCCCATGAGGCACAGGGTCAGACTGATTTGCATATTGCCATGTCTGAACTGGGGTGGCTGAGTGAGCTAAAGAATGGTGATGGATTAAACCCAGATCATTTGACTGGGGGTGAGTGTTTGATTTGCTCAAACTCTCCGTCCATCACCCCCTTTTGTATCGCTTTGTATGCAGATGTGGCACACATACATGCCCTAAGGGCATGTATGTCTGCCACATGGCACAGTTGAAAATGCCCTGATTTGCATTTTCAAAGGTATTCCTTATTTACCACCAACTTATATTTGGTGGCAAATAACGAATCCTAAAATGGGAAAAACAATCATTTGAGTGCCCCCTACATTGCAAATTCGGTAATTTACCGATTCGGTATTTTAAGGAATCGGTAATTTACTAATTCTTTGAAATACCGAATCGGTAAATTACCGAATTTGCTATTTAAGCCCCCTACATCCCAAATGCCCAATACCGGTCGGTAAAGGCCAAAATTCGGTCATTTCGGCCGGTACCGACCGGTATTGGGCCACCTACATCTGGCCCTAACTAATTTTAAGTTGACCAATCCACCTTTGTGAAGGGTCTTCCAGTGTGCAGGAACACGTTTCGCCTAATTTTAGTAACTTTGGATCCTTTCGATTTAAAAACAATTTTTTTGTTAAAATCTGCAGATTATGAAGCACATGATGGATTATGTGGCAAAAGCAATGAATCCATACCTGTGCGAAAAACGCTGCAGCTGCAGAATCGCATCTTTCCAGTGTCAGTACAATGGTAAATGCACAGGTTATTGGTGAGATTGGGAATAGTATCAGTTCAGGGATAACTAAACAGGAATGTCTTTTACCCTTTCTTGATCGTAAGGAGAGAGGGCTGTTCGTAAATTGGGTGGAAGAGAGTTCTACAATGATCTACATGTGTTCACTGTACTGGAGACGTGTTCTCTGTGTATTTAAATTTTGGAGGGTGTGTACAACTTTGAACAACAATCTGTTGGAAATCCATGGAGGGTGTAAATTGGGAATATAAAGTCGAGTTGCAGGTGAGTGACTCGTATCACCATCTATGTAGTGTGATTAATGTTGATAAAGTCGTCTGACTATCACATTCACTCTTGGGTTGTGTGACAGAATTGAGCCACCGGTAGAAGGATAATCTCAATCAGTAGCTTCCCACTCTACAATGCCAATTGCCTTAGAGTTCCAATAACAGGTGGCGTTATTACCCCAGTCAGTGGTACTTGCTTTGTTGAACTCCGACGTATAAGTGGTAGCGTGGACAAGGCAAGATTTGAGCCTGTACCTTAAAATTGTTATACCCAAACATCCATTTTGTTTGCATATGGATTTAACAAGGTCTCATTGCAGTCATCAAAATGTTCCTTGGGACATTTGGATCTGGTGTGGCCTTTGTATGTGTGAAGGACTGGTCAGGCACACTACGGTGGTAATGTTTGCCCCCAGATTGCGGCATGACTGTGAAAGCACATTGTACCTAGCGATAATGCTGCTGTGGCCATAGGGCAGGCAAGAGCTGCTCCACGAGTGCAGTACATCTGCATTGGCTGTTTGTTGACCAAACATGTTAACTACATCAGAAATGCTATGTGGAACTGCTTTTTATAATTGATTTAGCAACTAACGAAATATTGTTTACGTAAAACATTTGCATTAGTAAATAAATGTGCATTATATGATACCTTCCTTTATAATGCTATTTGTGGCTTGACACCTCCGTGGGGCACCATCCTTCCTCTACTGCACGGTCGAGTCATGATCTGCAGAATAAAAACACGTCCAAATACTTTTCAAGTCGGAATTAAAAGTGTTGTATTATTAGAACTCTAGAACTCTCGGAAGGGGCACCCTCTACCCCACCTGTGAGTATGAGAAGCAGGAACCTGTGGCAGGCGGCCATTGTATTGTATCCACGAATAGAAAGAATGCAGTGTTCATCAAGGACTTTGTAACACACTCCCAGCACAGAACGACATTCCAGCTGCATTCATGGCCTCAGACACATCGTTAACACATTATGCTATGCGGCTCGGCAATACAGTGAATACCAGGCCCCGATTATTAGTCTTACTGTCATATGATCGCCGTCCTGAATTAATGCACTATAATGTACTCAACTCTAGCAGCAGCTGCATTCACAAGACATCAGCTTTGAGAAGAGGACCGTGTCACCTCAGTTGTGAAGCTGTCACATGTTTTTCTTGGCATTACTGACCTCGTCGCCAGTTGCTGACTAATTATGGAATTCAATGTTAATACTTTGTGAGAGTTAGAAAGTCACAGTGGCAGAATTTGCTGTATGTTATTCCAATGTCTGCACTGGTGTCTTTGGTGCCATAACTCTGGCCCTTTGTGGGTGTGCATAGGTAGTTAAAATGACCCGTACTGGTTGTGAAACAATGGCATTCTGGGGTCGGCCTTGGCCCTGTAATGAAACAAGCATTGGCCGTGCGATGCGGGAAGCTTGTAATAATGTAAAAAAAAACACAAAAAAACACCCTAGGGTTGCGCGCGTAGCATGTGGTAAGCTTGTAATAATGTTAAAAAAAACACGCTAGTGATGCGCGCAGAGCAGCACGAAAAAGGGAAAGTGATCTCGCTGGAAGGGAGGTAGATGGTGGCTGCGTGCGTGAACGCAAGCGCTGGGCCAGCCAAAGCAGCTTGTGGTAGCACTTTTTAAAGCCCCTACTAAATCTCTTGCAGAGTAGCGCATGCGCTGGCTCTAGCGAGACCTAAAAACATGACAGAATAAGAATTTGTTTTTATTTTACTTATTTTATTTAGTTTTAAAGGCAAAAGAAGTTGATCTAAATTGCTTCAAACTGCTGTACAGCTGATAAACCAATATAATAGAGGCCTTATTGTGCAATTTCAGGATATGTTTCATTAACTCAAGTTTCCCAGCTCCATGCATAAGTAGCTCAACCAGACTTGGAGTTTCTTTGCATTCTGACATTTGTTGTGAAGTTTATTTCATTATAAATTCAGGGCTACAAGTCCTAGAATGCATAAGCCCCCCCCCTCCCCCCAGAAAGCATGAGCTACTCACCTTGAACACTTTGTTGGTTTGAATAGACAAATATATTCACAGGTAATTAAAAAGCGATGAATCACAGGTAAAATGTAGAATAAATATTAGATTTCAAGAGAAGGATGTAGAGGAAGAAGAAAGGGGTAGAGGAAAAAAGACGGGGATAATAGAGAGGAAAATGGAAAAAGAAAGCTGTAGCTGAGACATAAAGATTATAAAAGAGTTATAAAAAGGAGTTCAGCTTGCAGATGTTCAGAGGGGGGTGCATCATAATGGGCAAATGTGCAAGTCATATCAAGCTAAAAGGTTCAGCTGTTTCTAAAACAAAAAAAGGTTTTCATTTATTCTTAAAAGAGGAGAGTATTTACGATCTTAGGTGTGTTGCCCAATAAAGAACTGGCAAAAGTGTTTTTTTTTTAGTTTTGGCTTGAGAGCAAAGCTGTCTAACGAAGCTTTTGTCAGTAATATAGTGACAAACTCAACAAGAAGTAAATTTTCAGAGGAGTGAACTTCCCTAACCTCATGTTACAGGCTGTTTAATGTATCATTATCATTCAGAGTGCCTCTCTTGCAATGCATAAGGTACATTATTTTCAGCCGCTACCTGTGAAAAGTGGTAAATTCAGGAGCCAACGTTAGTGCAAACTTTTATTTTGTAATGGTGTTCGGTGCTGAAAGAATAGCAAATTAAAGTGCTGCAAAAAAGGCCGAACAATCTCCATATTTGTGCTGCAAGATTTCCATCTTTGTCCTACAAAATGTGTTAACCCCTGACACAATATCCTTGCTGGGATCAGTCAGCTTACTGTCAACTAGTTGCTTTGGCAACTCTGTAAAGCAAATACTGAGCATGTGCTCTCTCATGATCAAATTGTAAAACCAAATATAATCATTTAGTTTGTTGCCCCTTGGTGCCTTACTGGAGTAAAAACAAAATCTACCTAGGACAGATTGGGGAACTTCTGGCTGTCCCTGAACCTTTGGCAATACTTCCCGGGAGTCAGCCCAAATTTGGCAAACAAAATGGCTTACTTAGTTTGGTCTCCAGCCTCTAAGGTTAGAAGTGTGTTCCTTCACAGTGTAGGCATTGGTTTCCACAGACATGCCCCCCCTAGTGCTCCTTAAGAACCCTGTGCACCTTCAGTGCAACTTCATAAGCAGAAAACCACCCATCAGTATCATCTCCCCCACATAACTGGGCACCAAGTGATTGGTTATATTGACCTTCTTACCTCTATCAGGTACTGTATGTACACTACCGCCAACACTGCTGGAATCAGACTACCTGGCCTTCAGCTCCAGGTGCTTTAGACTTTAGTTTTTGAGCCAATAAAAATGTCTTCTCAGCTAAGGCTCTTTGAGGCTTAGCCTTCCTCTACTCAGCTTTCATCTTTAACTTTACCATCTGTAGTTTGAATTCTCTCTCTTCCCTCCAATCAGACACTTCCTCAGTGGATAGGCCACAAGTGGATACACTGCAACTTACTCTCACAGGGTGCTCAAATTCAGGGATCTCACCCTCAGCCACTTCAGGTGGTTCCTCAGGAAAGCCATTCCAGACTCTCCCAAGCCATCATTCTCTTTGGAGTGGGCTTCTGCCCAGGCCCTCAGCACCGTTTGAAACTGCACCAGCTTGGTGGCTCCTTGGGCAGGTTTATCCATCTACTTGCAGAAGCTTTTTAAACGGTTCACTGTATAATCCTCCAGCTTGGCCAGCTCAGTCTCCATGGCTCCACTTGCAGAACCAGCCAGAGACATGATGTATAGGATGGATCAACATTGCAAAGTTAGGAAAAATGAAGAAAAGTCAAAATGGTCTTAAATGTGGATGGTAGTGAACACCAAATTACTGCTAGGCACTGCACAAATACAAGTTCTATACTCACCGCTGATCACCATGTTAGAAGTTGAGTGTCTAGTTGGAGAGGTATGCACCCTGTTCAATTATATATAGTATGTTTACTTAACCGTACCACATAATACAGGTGGAATAACCTTAAGTATATTGATACACTGGGGGTATATCAGCAGAAAGGGAATCTAGCATAGGGATTCTACAGTCCTGATGAAAAGCTGGTAGAGACACAGATTCCAGCAGAAACATGTCAAACTTTATGCAGAACGGAGGGGTGTAGGGTGCATAATACACTAACTTCACCACCATCCTAGGGTATGAATTACCTTTTTTAACCCTGACACAGGAATCCAGGAATAAAATTGTTATTAGGATATCCCTTACTTAGTTTTAACACTCACTATCTGCACCTTTTTTGGGTCCTTCTTTTTCCTTTTCTACTTGTTTGCATTGTCTCCCCCACCCACTGCAACGACCTAGCAGAATTCTTCCACAATAAAATTAAAATATTATACACCCCCTTCCCCCACACTCAGCCCCCGGCACCTGCAACCAAACCGTCTGAACCACTATGCCATACCCCAGCGACACTCGCCAATTTTCCTCTTCTCGACCCCCCCAATGCTACAATCTATCATGCTTCAAGTCAAATCTGGCTCCACGAATGACCCTGCACCACCGCGCTCTCTGCGAGCAGTTTCCACGCACATCCTACCCACCATCCTGGAACTGCTCAATGCCTCTCTAACCACTGGGATTGTCCCAACTCCTTGGAAACGGGCCATGGTCAGAGCCCTCCTCAAAAAACTCAACCTTGATCCCAACATCCCTGGAAACTACCGGCCAATCTCTCTATTACCCTGGCTCAGCAAAATCTTAGAGAAACATATCAATAGGTCTCTGACCGACTTCCTAGAAACCCACCAGTTGCTTGACCCCACTCAAACTGGATTTCGACCCATGCACGGAACTGAGACTGCCCTCATTAATGTGACAGAAGAGGCCAGGATGATCGTGGACCAGAGAGGCGCGGCAGCTATCATCCTGGTAGACCTAAGTGCCGCCTTTGACACTGTAAACCATAATATATTATTGCAACGACTTACCAACATAGGAGTGTCATCGAAAGCACTTACCTAGCTTAAATCCTTCCTGAGTGAGCGCTCCTTTCAAGTTTTTGAGGGCGACACCACATCCCCCAGCAAACCTCTCAATTGTGGTGTTCCGCAGGGCTCCTCTCTGAGCCCTGCGCTTTTTAATGTCTATATGAAACCCCTTGCTGAGATCTTCCGCCCCTTCGGGATAAAAATAGTCACCTATGCGGATGATACTCAGCTAGTGGTGGCTCTGAGTCACTCTCACACCGTGCCCAACAAACTCAGGAACTGCTTAGAAGCAGTGACCTCATGGATGACGTCTTCATGTTTCAAAATTAAACGGAGATAAGACTGAGCTGATGATACTAGGCCATCACCCCATCCCCAACATCGACTCCCTATGGCCCACTTGCCTTGGACCTCCCCCGTGCCCAAGGACACAATCAAGAGCATGGGCATCTGGCTGCACAAGTCTCTCAATTTCAACTACCAAACAGTCACATTATCAACCACCTGCTTTGGCCTACTCAGGCTCATCTAAAAAATCATCCCCTTACTACCCCTCCAAGCTAGACAGATCATGGTCCAGGGTCTAATCCTGTCCCGTTTGGATTTCGGGAATGCCCCCTACTTAGGGGCCCCACAGGCCACCTTAAACAAATTACAGGTCATCCAAAATTGTGCGGCACGCACCCTGCTCCAGATCCCCTGCCGCATCCCAGTTAAAACCGAACTTAGGAAGCTTCACTGGCTCCCAGTTAGGGAAAGAATCTCATTCAAGAGCCTATGCATAGCCCACCCAGCCTTCTGGAAATCAGGTGCCACCATTAATCACTCTCTGGTCACCCCCTACCAACCGAACAGACAGCTTAGATCAATCTCCTCTCACCTTCTCACAGTTCTCAGAATCAAGAGAGTCAGAAGTGGGGGACGCTCTCTCTCTCTTACAACACGGCTAAACTCTGGAACTCCCTTCCTCCCCACTTGCGCTCAGAACACAATCTCCTGTCCTTCTGAAAAAAGCTTAAAACCCAGTGGTTTACTAAATCAGATTAGGCTCCGTTTTTCACTTGCATGTGTCCACAGCGCTAGGACGCCTCAGGGCAGCTACCGCGCCTTACAAATATCCTTTTCATTTCATTTCATGAGTGCAGTCCTCTCTTGTGCAGTCCAAGGGTCCATCAGGGCAGTCCTTCTTCTTCTTGTAGTTTCAAGGCAGGAATCTGAGTTGCTAGGCAGCACTCCCAAATGTATCCATGCTTCAGGGGTGACAAGCAGGGGTGAGGGGGGAGCCTCACCAACGGGCTACAGGGTGCCAGTCTTAGCTATGACAACTTCCTCCAAAGTGTGGCATATTTTTGTCCCAGAAAGAACTGTTTGTCAAAATCCAAAATGGAGAAATTTTCTCCTGGAACTTAAGATCTGGCTAACCCAACCTATATGTGGGGTTAACTTTCATTGACACTCCCCTTCCATACCCTGTGCTAATTCAATTACTGGGGCTTCAATCTGGCTAGGGGGTACTGCCCTAGGCGTGTATTTAACAAGGACCCCCTGTGTACATAGAAATAAGATTCCTAGACCAGGGAAAGAGTAAATATTTGATATTTAACAATCTAGGCAATCAGTGAGAAAAAAGCATTAATAAGCCGCCGGAAATAGAGAGCCCTGTTGATTCGATTTGGACAGGGAGTTATTTTAAATTTCTTCTAAACAACCCATCTTGAGGTGGAAGAACCCTATCAGAGGGACCCGCCTTCATTACGACCCTCATATCAGGAGGGCTTTCGCTATCTACTAAGTTATCAAACACATCAATGACCGACAAGATCTAAAGGTTCCGGTTGGCGGGAACAGTTCATAATCCTTTCCATATCATTCAGTTTTACTCTTTGGAATCCTTCCTTGTTGAAAAGAGAATATTAACGGCTAACTTTGAATAAAACGTTGGTTTTGAACCATACAGCCCGCATCCTGAAATCATCTCCGGTGATCAGAGGATGATGATTGCTTATTAATGCTTTTTAAAGAAACTAAGAAACCAGAATTCTTCCCTCTCAGCAATATAACAACTATAAATTTTTGTGGCTGCTCCAGAAGAAGGCGCTGGTCGCCGAAACGCGCGTAGAGTACCAATCTGCCACTTTTTGTTTTTTAACTTTGTCTGTATATGTAATGTGATTCATTTAATGTGATTTATGCAATTTTGTTTATACTTAGATTGTCAAAACTACACTTTTTTTAATGTATATATGAAATTTGTATTGAGATATTGCTTTTTTTAATCTGTAATAAAATGTTGAATTTAGTAATCAATTTTGTAGCTTATTTCCCTTCCACTTTCTAAAACCCGTGTTTGATTATTTCTCACTGATTGCCTAGATTGTTAAATATCAAATACTTGTTCCTGCCCTAAACTGTCATTCCCTATTTGAAGACCAGTTTAGCGGCTCAGCCTCCTTCCTGGTGGCCTGTACTTGGCAGCTGCAGTTCTCCTCTCACCAGATGTCTCCTTTGTCTCACTGCAGGCCACTTCACACCTCATCAAAGCAGTTTCGCTCAGCCTGTCAAAGGTTGGCAAATCAGGAGAGGCTGCTAGAAGGTCAGATTTTGGCACAACAGAAAAGCAGGTTCTACACGTTCTTTTCTGTTATAGTTATAATAAATATAACCTTGGTAAGTTGTTGGGTTTATTCTATTATGTAGACACTTTGAAGTATCATTTTAGCTCACTCCTGTCAAAAATTAGACTTTATCAAAGTTTAATAAATCCTTCCCATGTTAGGCTATGGAGCTAATGCACTACAATGGGGAAAAACTAAATTGGCAGTTTTTTACTCAGCAGGGCTTATAAAACATCTTTTATAAAGTCCCTGCTTATAGCTATGAGGCACTCTACCCCTGGGGCTCCTAGGCGAGACCCTAGGGGTGACGTATATGTAAAAATCCAGTAGTTTAAGACCTTGGAAGTAACTGTAATTCCGTTAGATCAAACAAGAAATCCCTTTGGGACACCTTTTTGTAGTGACACAACGTTCAACAAACAGTAAATACAAAAACAAATACATTTACACAATACTGGACTCATGAGGCAAAACACAAACGAAATTATGAAAAATCCTGAACAATTTATTACACGGTGCAATATTAAAACATATTATTTCAACAATAAAAATAACGGGAAAGAGTATTAAAAAAGGAAACATAGATTCCTATCAGTAACAAGCATTAGGAATGAATTAGGGCTCGGGTTTGTTTGAGTTTGAGATAATGGCATTGTAAATGGTAATGTGCACTGACAGCTGCTGATTATTGTGCCAATTGAAAGAGTGGCTGGTGTACTGTCAGCTGTTGGTGTGTGTGTGTGTGTTTAGTGAAAGTTGCATTGACATTGTTTGTTGTGTGCGTGGGTGTTTAGCGGCACTGATGCATGGTCGTGTTTGTTTTTGGTGAAAGCGTACATTGATGATTGTTGGTGTTTGTGCATGGTGAAAGCATTCATTGACGGCTGGGGGTGTGTTGTTGTGTGTGTTGTTTTCTGTGTAGTGGTGAGTGTGTGGTGGTGAGTCTGTGGGGGTGAGCCTGGGGAGTGAGTGTGGTGGTGAGTGTGTTGTGGTGAGTGGTGACGAGTGTGTGGTGTTGAGAGAGTGAGGTGTGTGGTTTGTGTGTGTGTTATGTGTATGTGGTGTGTGTATGGTGTATGTGTGTGGTATGTGTGTGTGGTGTATGTGTGTGTGGTGTTTTCTGCACACTCACACACTGCCCCTACACATTCACACACTGCTCACCCGCACACTCCCAATGTCACCCTGCATAGTCACACACTGTTTATCCTGCACACTCATTCTGCACACTCACACAATGTGCACCCTGCACCCTTACACACTGTCTCTGCAGTCACTCTGCACTCACTGTCACTCTACACTCACTCTGCACTCACTGTCACTCTACACTCACTCTGCACTCACTGTCACTCTACACTCACTCTGCACTCACTGTCACTCTCGCACTCACTCTGCACTCACTGTCACTCTGCACTCACTGTCACTCTCGCACTCACTCTGCACTCACTGTCACTCTCGCACTCACTCTGCACTCACTGTCACTTGCTGTCACTCTGCACTCACTGTCACTCGCTGTCACTATGCACTCACTGTCACTCTGCACTCAGTGTCACTCTGCAGTCACTGTCACTTGCTGCCACTCTACACTCACTGTCACTCTGCACTCACTGTCACTCTTCACTCACTGTCACTCCGAACTCACTGTCACTCTGCACTCACTGTCACTCTGCACTCACTGTCACTCTGCACTCACTGTCACTGTCACTCTGCACTCACTGTCACTCTGCACTCAGTCTGCACTCACTGTCACTCTGCACTCACTCTGCACTCACTGTCACTCTGCACTCACTCTGCGCTCACTGTCACTTGCTGTCACTCTGCACTCACTGTCACTCTGTACTCAGTCTGCACTCACTGTCACTCTGCACTCAGTCTGCACTCCCTGTCACTCTGCACTCACTCTGCACTCGCTGTCACTCTGCACTCACTCTGCACTCACTGTCACTCTGCACTCACTGTCACTCTGCACTCACTGTCACTCTGCACTCAGTCTGCACTCACTGTCACTCTGCACTCACTGTCACTCTGCACTCAGTCTGCACTCACTGTCACTCTGCACTCACTCTGCACTCACTGTCACTCTGCACTCACTGTCACTCTGCACTCACTGTGACTTGCTGTCACTCTGCACTCACTGTCACTTGCTGTCACTCTGCACTCACTGTCATTTGCTTTCACTCTGCACTCACTGTCACTCTGCACTCACTGTCACTTGCTGTCACTCTGCACTCACTGTCACTCTGCACTCAGTGTCACTCTGCAGTCACTGTCACTCTGCAGTCACTGTCACTCTGCACTCACTGTCACTCTGCACTCAGTCTGCACTCACTGTCACTCTGCACTCACTGTCACTCTGCACTCACAGGTTTAGAAAACTTAATCTATCTGAGATGTCTCCCGATACTAAGCAAAATAATATTGGTTTAGGTTATAAGGCCAGGTGACAGTTACACTGTCAAGCCAGACCTAAAAATCTATGTAGGTTAATAAATGCGCTCCTTTCATCTGTTCTGCTGCCATAATAAAAACGCCATAAATTATGTTATCAAAGTCATTTTATGAGCATTACAATGTAGGTGTGTACCGTGAAAGTTCAGGCTCATGCAACTGAATACCCAAAATGATGACAGCAGTGTGGAGGGCAAGCACTTTTTTTGTGGATGAACACACCACAAAATGTCCAATAAAGATATACTCCTGGCCTCCAACATGTTGGTGGAGCCAAGGTCCCTCTCATGGTGCTTCTCACATAATTGTCCAGCAACAGCTGCACTGGCAATCCAGACCATAAAAAGCAGAAAATGGGTAGGTGGTGTACTAAAGACAAAGTGGCTTTACTGAGACCCAAGGAGTGGAGCAGCGCACCGCAGTACCAATCCTCTGCATGACATCGAACGGATAAAAGACTTTGGGTTTATCTCAAACCACTAACAACGGTCCCATCATGAAGGCTGGCTCCTGATGTAGGAAAGCTCAAGACAAGCCCACAAAACTAGACAATCGTAAGAACAATATAACATAATTGCAGCATGAAAGAGATCCTATCTAGGGTCCAAGTCAAAGACCAGGTTTGTGGTGCTGGCTGTGGCCGAGGTATTTTAGAGTCCCGGTCTCTTTTCTTCTCAACACGTCATACCTCTAACTCCAGCTATCTTTTATTTCCTTTGACTACATTGTAAGCGACTTCCAGTACATTAGTAGTGTGTGTGGTTTGTGATATTTGGATTTAGATTTTTCTATAGAATGGTCATAAGCCAAACATGGGTTGGTGTAACACGTAATTTAAGGGCATGACATTCTGACCTTTTAAGCACATTTTGATAAGGGGGAGGTCAGAGTGAAGGTTTTGTTGTAGCAAATTGTTTTCGGGTAGAGATTGTAGATACATTTGTGAAAGAGGTAAATATGTAGGCCAAGGGCAACAAGGAACATTTTAAACCCTGAAATCATCCATGCAGCTTTTTGGGTACCTGTTTAAGTCTCTTGCTCGATTTAATGTGGAAAGTTAGCTGGTTAGGAGACTGACGTGTTTAATCATTTTACAATGAGGACAGTGACAAGTGTCATGTACAGACGGGCAGTTTGTTCTTTTCCCTGCATCGTCCCTGTATTTTTACTTCATTCGCCTGAAGCGTTTATTTCCTCCTCGGCATTTATTAATTGCATTTCTCGGTCTGCAGACTGCGTTTCTTTCAAAGGCAGTGCGCTGTATGAAACGTAAAACATGTTATTAAGCACCCATGATCCGGTTTGGTGGTGCGGGCCCTCACAACCCCTGTTACGAGGACCCATGATGCGGCTCCGCAGTCCAGGCGCTATGCCAGGTTGCCCTTCCTGATATTGTGGCCGCGCCGGTGTCCCCCCCCTGTATTTCACTCGGGTCCACTTGAAATGCCCTCTTCTGTAGCACAGCGCACGATAAGAGCAGGCCTGCCACCAATCAGGCGCCCTTATCAGCAATTGAAGACAGGTTAGCCATTCCATTTGGCAACTGCGATAGGGGGAACAAATCTGTCCAAGTATGGACTCTTGTTTCTCACGTTACCAAAAGATTGAAAGTTTCGGCCGGGTTGGGTAACGGGAGCAATAGAAGCTGACTGTCACGTAGAGGGCCCCTGCCTCCCCCTTTCTTTTCGACTTTGAACTGCGATGCAGACGAACACGTGCCCACCAAACGCACTGCAGAATGGTGAACGCGCCCACAGCATCTGCATTCCATTACACCGGCTCCCTGACAGCTCCTAATTGAAATTAATGGACTGCCGTGCGCATACCCGCACAGAAAATGCAGGAAATGGCTCACGAAAATTATATATGGCCTATCGCGTTAAGGCTATTAGAAAGACGGCACTGCGAGGACCAATTACCATGCAGATGCCCAAAAAAACTACCGACAATCTCGCGCACAGAAGAATTTTTGCTACACTATTCTAAGCCCCTTAACAATACGGCTCGGAGCTCCACCCCGAAGTAGTGACGTAGGCCGAGCCCTAAAAAAGGAGTTGTAAACAGAAAATTAAATTCAGCGTAGACCTCAGAATTATTTTCTAGACCCTATAATATACAATCCTCCTTTTGTCAAGCGACGCGTTTCGGTGGATCATATGATCAGACCACCTTCATCAGGTTTATACATAATTTCTTCCCCAGAATTTCCTGAGGCTTAAAAACAAATCAGCTATTGGTAGATAGTTAGGTGTGAGCGGGAAATCCGTTACGCTCGCGGATTTTGCGGATTTTTGGGAAATCCGCAATCCGCGAATTTTGCGGATTTCCCGCAAAATCCGCAAAAAAAAATCCGCGAACGTAACGGGTTCAAAAGTTGAACCCCCACTCATGCAACTATTTTACAATGGCGCCAGCAAGCTGCCAGCGCCGTTGTAAAATAGTTACAAAGTTAGCTTGCACAGGAACCACTAGATAAAACGAAGCAGGTGCTGCTTTATTTTATCTAAGTGCTTCCTGTGCAAGCTAACTTTGTAACTATTTTACAACGGCGCTGGCAGCTTGCTGGCGCCATTGTAAAATAGTTACAGCTCACAGCTCACTCAAGGGACCCCTGCGCCCTTCGGGACGATTGCATAGTAACACACACATGGACGCTCGAACTAGTTGATGCTCAAATTCAGTGACTCATTCATTAGCCCAAAAACAATCGTGAGCGTCGTCGAGGCTGGACAGGTGTGCCTTCTTCCCAAATCTACCATGGAAAATCAGCTGTGATGCTGGATAGGCTTTGCATCCTTGACTTTCACGAGCGCAATACCCGTGCTGTTCCTGTGACCAGGAGCTTCTTCCTCTTCATCTGCTGAACTGATCTTTCTCTGACCTTTTATTCACACAAGACGAGGCACATACCCTACTGGGCACATTGTGTTCGCACGGGTTTCTGCAAGTTCGCACGCGTTTTGTACAATTTCGCAATTTGCGACATTGTACAAAACTCTCGCAAACTTGCAGAAACCCGTGCGAACATAAAAAAAAATCTGCAAATTTGCGGGAATTCGCAGATTTTGCGGATTGCGAGTTCGCAAATCCGCAAAATTCACGAACGCGAGATTCGCAAAATTCGCCCATACACAAATCAAACAAACACCATCCTCCGTCCAAAGAGTTAAAGAACTTCTTAGACCCAATACTCTAAATAAATGCTTGGAGATAGTGAAAGATGAAAAAGACACAGACGGTGCTCTGATAAAACTGCCTATACGAATGCAGGAGCCACTGTGAACATTAATATAGGATTCACGGGCTGTACAGGGACACACGGTAGGAGGGAAAGGTTTCTAAATCGACCCCGTCCTGTATCGAACAGAAGTGCCGAAAAGAAAGATGCCGTGCCTTCGTGGTTCCGCTATTTCATACTATCGGATACCACCCAAACAGCACTTGAATTAATTTAAAATGCCGGCGTCCCGTGTGTTGATCACCATCACCTTCTGCGAACTTTAATTCCAACATATAATTTGCTATAATTTTATTTTAAAAGCAGCCTGCAAAGCAGGGATGCCTTTAGAATGACACCAGGGAACACAGCTGTGCTCACTGAAGTGCATTAAATCTACTAGGCCTCTAAACCTACCTGCACTGCCATACACTAGGGACTTATAAGTAGGTTGTCAGTACCAATTGTAATTATAGCTAATTACCATGCCCTTTTAATCCGAGCACAGGTCGTGGGGGGAAAAAGTAGGGGGAAGGTTTTGCAAAAAGCCCTGGCTTTTTACAAAACCTTTTCTTTACACAGAACCCTGCCCTATGGACAGCCTAGAGCCTACCTTAATGTTGATTTATGTATAAGAAATGGAGAATTGTGGGGTTGGCAAGTAGTTTTAAACGCCAAGATGAAGTGGCAGTAAACTGCAAACACAGGCCCTGGAGTGGCAGGCCTGAAACATGGTTAGAGTGCTACTTAGATGGGTGACAGCACATGTAGTGAACTTTACTAGGGACTTATAAGTAAATTAAATATGCTAGTTACTAAGGAGCCAATGTTACCATGGTGTAGGGAGAGAGCACATGCACTTTAGCACTGGTTAGCAGTGAGAAAGTGTGCAGAGTCCTAAAGTCAGCAAACACGAGAATAGAAACATGGAGGGAGTCAGACAAAAATTTGGGGGAAGACCACCCTATGGCTGTCAGGTCTAACACTACCCATTTTGGTTTGTGTAGCTATAAAAGATTACGTTTTGGTTAGCCATCAGCTGCAGAACTATTTCAAGATGTCATTCCACATATCGTACAACCTGTCATTAATGCTTTCAATTACAGTGATGACATATTGGTTTAAAGAGCTACACAAAAGGAGTATGATAAAGCTCTTAAACAAGTATGTTGTTTACTTGCTGATGAAGGTTAAACTTTGAATACTGAGAAAGTTGAGTTCCATCCACTAAACAAAACTCTAATTCTTTGGCCATATCTTTTCTGATGGGGTATGACACCGGATCCAGCTAAAGTACAAGCTTTGTCAGCCACCAATACCCCACAAGATGTTACCATGTTACGTTCATTCCTTGGCCTGGCCAATTACTTTTTCAGATACATACTTGACTTTGCCACAGTAAGTGCTCTCTCAAGAGACTCAACAAAAAGAAATGCTTCATTTTACTGGTCATATAATGTGAACAAAGTTTTAAGAAAATCAAGCATGCAATTGAGGACGCCACTGAAATGGCCTACTTTGTTCCGAAGCTTCGTAGAGAGGTTGTTGTTGATGCAAGCCTGGTCGTGTGGGCGTGAACCTTGCCCAACACAGCGGACACCCAAATGCTATATTGGCATATGCAAGCAGAAGTCTGTCACAAACTAAACATGCCTATTCATAACCTGAGAAGGTGGGGTGGGCTTGTGAACATTTTTACACATACTTATATGGAAACCTTTCACTCTTGTAACAGATCATCACGCATTGATTACCATCTTTGGAAATCCAGAAGCCAATAAGCCTCCTAGAAATTAATGTTGCAGTTTGAGACTACAGGAATGACTAAATTATTATGCATAGACCAGGGAAAGATCGAAACCCTGCTAACAACTTTTTACGAGGGCCAGTACAGTGTCATGGTACACCTTCCAAAGCAGCTGAAGCCTACAGTAACCTCATCGTAAAGTGCAGTACCCCTGCCGCTATTTTATTGGAATAAATTATTACTGCAATGAACAAAGATAGTAACATGTTGATACTAAAAGACATTATTGCACGTCAATCCTGGAAACAGCACACTCAACCTCCCAAACGTCACGGCGAATATGAGAAGCTCATAAATGTGAAAGATGAACTATCCCTTACTCAAGGAAGTATTGTAATACGAGTTTCGAGAATTGTTATACTATAAAGTCTGCAACAAGAAGCAATTGTAGTACCCATGAAGGACATCATGGAATTGTTGCCATTAAATGAGCTCTATAAGACTGAGTTTGGTTTCCTCATCCTGACAAGAAAGCTGAAAGCTAATTGAAGACCTGTCATTGGTGCAATTGCTTATCTTCCCCAACCACTCAACATACCTTGAACATGTTGGATTTACCAAAATTTGTATGGGAGAGAATTGCTGTTGATTTCTTTGGTCCTCTTGACAATGTACATTACCTGATGGGGGTTATCAATGAATACTCTTGTTTTCCATTGATAGAATATGGAGAAGTGTGGCTCAGGGGTTAGAGGCGGCAGACCTGGAGCTTGAGTTCGGCCCGGGACCAGGGTTCAATTACCCGCCTCGGCGGGTCTTGGGCTCAAAATTCCACAGACTCGTTAATTCTCGCTCCGGTGCCTTCTCAACTCACGGGTTCACACTCTGCGACTCTGGGCAATAGCTTGCTTAATCTCCACAACGGCCCCTCGCGGTGGGATGCCTGGCTTTCACCTTGTGGATACCCTGCCAGGGTTATCTCACAGGGGAATACCAGGACGGGTTCCCTAAGCAAGCGCTGAGATGCCCCAGGGTAAGTCGTGCGCTATATAAGTTTCATTCATTTAATTTCATTTCAATATCTCTCATTGATCACTCAAGAAAGAGTATTGCAAAGCTAGATGCCATTTTTGCAACATGGGCTGATCCTTGAATTCTAAAGTTTGACAATGGCCCACCTTTCAATGGTCGAGAATTGAGAGATTTTTTCAAAATATGTGATAGTGTGCTAAATTGTAGAAGCTTGATCTAAAGTCAGCTCTCCATGCTGCTCTTCAAGCTTACTGGTCGACTCCGTATTCAACAATAGGTGAAAGTCCTGCTATCCTGATGTTCGGGAGAGCCATGACAACCAAGTTACCCCAATGGACCAAAAGAAGATCTACAACAGATGGTGAACTTCATCAAACAGACTTGTGCCGTAAGCAATAGATGAACATATATGCTGCCAAGCGTTGATGTGCCAAGAACACTACTTTCAATGAAGGAGATCGGGTATTGGTGTGCCAACAGAGAAAACACAAATCTGATGCTCCCTTTGATGCAGAACCCTTCAAATTTCGGACTAGTAAAGGACACATGGTGACTGCTCACCATCCTAGAAAGTCCATTATGTGAGATTCTTTGCACTTCAAGCACCTGCCTCATCATTCACCAGTTCCGGATGTCAGAGATGAGACTGGTTCAATTGACGCTTCTATTTTCTATACACAGCCTTAGAGGGCATGATCTGGGTGTTTGGTCGGAGCTCCACAATGACTTACAGAGAAGTTGCAATGTATATATATATATATATATATATATATATATATATATATATATATATATATATATATATATATATATATATATATATCACCGAATCTCCTCCTCTCACAAAGAAGCAGAGGCCACACAGGGGAGACAGTGGAAGCTCTCTTTAATGAATCTGCGGCATTATGCATTTCGGCCTGGCGGCCTTCCTCAGATGCCCTGCAATGTCCAGGCGACTGCAACAAACACTACTTATATGTCCTGCTGGCCCTTATTGGTCAGAGTTCGCCCTGCCCCCTTAAAATGGTCATGTGCTCACCACTCGCCGCCGGTAAGGACTACGAGTCCCAGAATCCCCTTCTCTGGTTCGTGTTGCACGGGGACAATTCCATGTGGTTAGGCAAAGTTCAGGCAGTTCGTGATATGCTGACAATCCATTTCCCGTGACTGTAGATCAAAGGAAGCTTCCTCCGGTCCCCAAACGTTCTTGCCATCCAGCGTTCAGTGTCCACAGGGTTGGGGAAGATATGACAGTTCGATCTCCCCTCCGTGAAGTCACGGACTTGTTACAGCTGCCCTTGTGATGTCTGTGCTGTGTGGCGCGATCCGGGTCTCCCAATAACTTGGACAAAGAAAAAACTTGCCGGAGCACGTTTTATCACCAGTATGACCCGGGCCAACCTTGAAGAACGGGACCTCTGTAGTGCGTTCCTGGCATCCGCGCGTGATATCTCACCGAATCTCCTCCTCTCACAAAGAAGCAGAGGCCACACAGGGGAGACAGTGGAAGCTCTCTTTAATGAATCTGCGGCATTATGCATTTCGGCCTGGCGGCCTTCCTCAGATGCCCTGCAATGTCCAGGCGACTGCAACAAACACTACTTATATGTCCTGCTGGCCCTTATTGGTCAGAGTTCGCCCTGCCCCCTTAAAATGGTCATGTGCTCACCACTCGCCGCCGGTAAGGACTACGAGTCCCAGAATCCCCTTCTCTGGTTCGTGTTGCACGGGGACAATTCCATGTGGTTAGGCAAAGTTCAGGCAGTTCGTGATATGCTGACAATCCATTTCCCGTGACTGTAGATCAAAGGAAGCTTCCTCCGGTCCCCAAACGTTCTTGCCATCCAGCGTTCAGTGTCCACAGGGTTGGGGAAGATATGACAGTTCGATCTCCCCTCCGTGAAGTCACGGACTTGTTACAGCTGCCCTTGTGATGTCTGTGCTGTGTGGCGCGATCCGGGTCTCCCAATAACTTGGACAAAGAAAAAACTTGCCGGAGAACGTTTTATCACCAGTATGACCCGGGCCAACCTTGAAGAACGGGACCTCTGTAGCGCGTTCCTGGCATCCGCGCGTGATATCTCACCGAATCTCCTCCTCTCACAAAGAAGCAGAGGCCACACAGGGGAGACAGTGGAAGCTCTCTTTAATGAATCTGCGGCATTATGCATTTCGGCCTGGCGGCCTTCCTCAGATGCCCTGCAATGTCCAGGCGACTGCAACAAACACTACTTATATATATATATATCCAATCCAAGAGTTGCCACAAAGTGAGGAAGCCACACGCAAAAGTTTCATCCTTTTATTTGCAGAATGTGAGGACAAACCGCCGGGTGCCCCCAACACAGTTCATTCAGCCAAACGCGTTTCGGGTATTCACCAACCCTTGTTCACTGACAGTAGGAGGCAGCAATGAGGCGAAACTACCTACGCACATTTAAATATCCCGCCCATGTACATACCCACTGGGGTGAGACTTTTTACATTTAGTAGTGCAGGCGGTTTGTCCTCACATTCTGCAAATAAAAGGATGAAACTTGTTTGCGTGTGGCTTCCTCACTTTGTGGCAACTCTTGGATTGGATATATATATATATATATATATATATATATATATATATATATATATATATATATATATATATATATATATATATATATATATATATATATATATATATATATATATATATATATATATATGTATATATATATATATATTTTGTTTGTTTTTTTTAACACAGATTTTTATTAGTTTTTCATGGTTTTGATGAGGAAGATATTACATTTCCAATGCATAGTCTGATATTAAAGTAACAATTCTTATTCTAATAATGACATGGATATCAATCTCCATTAAAGAAATACAATGATTATATCTACAGAATACTTGTTTACATACACAGTTCCCAAAAATAGTAGAGATCTGGGCCTAAATCCATCTGTACTGGGGTGAATGTATGACATTGTTCTGCATTCTGTCTATCAACTGTTGTTTTTGCATTTGTCACCCCGAGTGGGATGGGTATGCTCAGGCGTGAGTCCCATGCTCTCCACACCACTGGATTCAAGCTATCCGGGCTGAAGACGGCTGATAGCCAGAAACCGGTCCTAGGATGCTTGATTCCGGTCCAGGAAAGACATGGCTTGGTTGGAGGCTGTACTTGAAACATATCAATATGGCAGTGGCCTGTTCATCAGAGTTTTCCCTTTGGTGCCTCCCCAATTTCAGTGAAGTATTGAATTTACATGATAAATTACCATGATCGGAATTGGGGATTGAGAAAGTAACAAAGCTGGATTCCAATGGAACATTATATTTATATGACCCAACTAGCAGCCCGTCCCGACGCTGTCCGGGTATGAATTGCTGCCGACCAGTAGTATATTGTTTTGTAGGATTTCGTGTTTGATAGCATTTCTTATCTGTGACAGGCCTGTGAAACGCTCCGATTCACAGTGTATTGCTGATGCACTTAAGAGTGCGCGTTCAGTAGTGTGAGAACTCGAGTTTCCCTACTTTATTTTTCCTTGCAATATTATATAGCACAAACTCGACAACATGGCATGACCACAATTTACATTACAGAAGAACACATTCATTTGTGCTAGGCACGGGGAGACAAAGCGATTTACCTGGAATCACAGGATGTTGAGCTGATGCCGAGATTCGAACGTAGCTCCCCAGCTCTAAAGTTCGCAATTCTAGAACTTGTGGCGGGAGGTGTGTCTAAAAGTGTATTTCGGTGCTGGCCATCAATGAGAGAGACCTGTGCATTTTTCAAATGGGTAGTGAAAAAATATGAGTATGTTGCTGGAGATGTGGGCCGCTGTGCCACCAATGTACTTACCGGGGGAGGGTAAACACCCATTATTCCGCAACTTTCTTTCCGCATACCATCACTCCGCATACTTTCATTACGAAAGTACCATGACTCCGCAATGCCATTATAACGCATGGCATTACATTTTATATGCTTTTACCACGCATACATTTACAACGAAATTCGTTGTAAATGCATGAATGGTAAAAGCATTTTTTTTTATGTTTGGATAAGGTAAGTATGAGTATAGGGGTATATGTTTTGGGGTACTGAGGTATATGTTTTGGGGTGTTAGGGTATTTTAAGTGTTCAGATATAGTTTTGGGTTATGGGGTACAGGGGTAGTTTTAGGGTTTAAGGATAGGTATGAGTTTTGGGGTACAGGGGTATTTTTAGGGTTCAGTGCTAGGTTTGGGTTTTGGGGTATAGGGGTATTTTTGGGTTCAGTGGTAGGTTTGGGTTTTGGGGTACAGGGGTATTTTAAGGGTTCAGGGCTAGGTTTGGGTTTTGGGGTACAGGGGTATTAGGGTTCACGGCTAGGTTTGGGTTTTGGGGTACAGGGGTATTTTAGGGTTCAGGGGTAGGTTTGGGTTTTGGGGTACAGGGTTATTTTTAGGGTTCAGGGCTAGGTTTGGGTTTTGTGGTACAGGGGTATTTTTAGGGTTCAGGGGTAGGTTTGGGTTTTGGGGTACAGGGGTATTTTAAGGGTTCAGGGCTAGGTTTCAGTTTTGCGGTACAGGGGTATTTTAGGGTTCAGGGGTAGGTTTTGGTTTTGAGGTACAGTGGTATTTTTAGGGTTCAGGGCTAGGTTTGGGTTTTGGGGTTCAGGGGGTATTTTTAGGGTTCAGGGGTAGATTTGGGTTTTGAGGTACAGGGGTATTTATAGGGTTCACGGCTAGGTTTGGGTTTTGGGGTACAGGGGTATTTTAGGTTTCAGGGCTAGGTATGGGTTTTTGGGTACAGGGTTATTTTTAGGGTTCAGTGCTAGGTTTGGGTTTTGGGGTACAGGGGTATTTTTAGGGTTCAGGGGTAGGTTTGGGTTTTGGGGTACAGGGGTATTTTAAGGGTTCAGGGCTAGGTTTGGGTTTTGGAGTACAGGGGTATTTTAGGGTTATGGGGTAGGTTTGGGTTTTGGGGTACAGTGGTATTTTTAGGGTTCAGGGCTAGGTTTGGGTTTTGGGGTACAGGGGTATTTTTAGGGTTCAGGGGTAGGGTTGGGTTTTGAGGTACAGGGGTATTTATAGGGTTCAGGGCTAGGTTTGGGGTACAGGGGTATTTATAGGGTTTAGGGATAGGTTTGGGTTTTGGGGTACAGGGTACATTTATAGGGTTAAGATGGGTTAGCGTTTAAGGGTGTTGGGGTATTTTAAGGAGTAAGGGTGGGTTATGATTATGGGGTGCAGGGGTATTTAAAGGGAGCAGGGTGGGATTAGCACACGATATGAGACATGGCATGAAGGGCGGAACGTACCACACGCCCCCAGCGTTTGTCACGCACCCAGCACACGCCCACAGCACAACGCAGACACGCCCACAAGGGAATACTTTGCTGTCACGGTTCTTTTACCTTTTAAATGTATATGGTGGGCGTCTGCATAGCCTATGTCCTTCTGCTGCAACTGCCCTTTACAACGCTGTATTGGGTGTTGTGATTGGTGCTGTGGTTCATGAGATTACCCGCCTCAAAGGTTTGGGCTCTCTCTTTATTATATTAGTATGGATATGAGAGGTATATGAGTTTGGCATAGGCTGCTTTATAATGCAGAGGGCTTTAGTAAGAGAAGCCAAACTTGCATGAGGTGGAGACAATGGAACAACCAAATCAGTCGTACTAACAGTGTTGCTAATGAATCGAGCTGGTAGACAAGCAGTAGCCATCTTTTATAGGGCACTGGTATCTGCGTTTTACCCTGGCATCATCACAGCAAAGGGGAGCTGGAAATAACAAGCATCTGCAATGCACTAAGTTTCGCATTTACACAAGTTTGAGCTATTGGCATTGTAAATGACAATGCCTTTTATTTAAGTTTTTGATTTTTTAAACATAAATAAAAGGCATTGTCATTTACAATGCCAATAGCTTAAAACGTTCACCAGTGCGAGACCTATTGCATTCCAAAATGCTTGAAGGCATCGTTGAGTTGCTCCTTTCTGTCTCCCATGGCCCGTGAAGAGCTCCCCGTCTGCTACGAGTTAAATAAATAAGCTGGTGGTCACAACTGCGCTTGAAAGACCCTCCCGCCCTCCTGCAGTAAGAGAAACTCATTAAAGAAAATAAGTGCTTGTAGAGTAAAGAAGACGTACCGTGTAAGAACGAACGTAAAAGGACCAGTCCTCATGAGAGGTTACAAATGAAGACAAGTCGGTACTAAGGAGGGAATAACAAGCCTAAAAGCGAATCAGAAGCCAGCACTTACGTAGGACAATGACACAAGCCAATGACAAATATGGGCGGAGAGTGGGCAGGGCTTTGAGTGCATACTCCAATGCAGCATGGCTCACAGCACAGCTCAAGCACTGCCCAGGCTTGACCTAAAAACGAAATAGAGAACTGTCTGAAAGAGAATGGCTGAACAACCTGGAATATATCAAGAAAGTCACAGGGAACCCAAGATTTAAATTCACGCAGTTCTAGTATCTGCAGAAGACATAGCTGCAGCAAACATAGCTAGGATATACTGAGGCCATCAGTGTCCCGGGTGTCATAAACCACAAGCAGAATTTGTTCACATAGTTTTGGGATGCACACAGAGAGTGAAATTCCAGACAGAGATATTACCTGTCCTCTCCAAAGTAATGGACAAATGGTTGGAGTGCAGCTACATGCTGTGTTTACTTGGCCAAATCCACTCACTGAAAATACACAAGCACACTGGTAAATTTGTAGACCTGGCCCTGATCATACCTAAAAGGAATATAGCAAAGAACAGGAATGGTAATACTGCTCCATGCATAAAGACTTGGGGGCATATGTACAATAAAATGTCAGTGCGCAGACCTGCGCCAAATTTGCCAGAGCCGTGCTCCGACATTTTAAAAATGCCGTGATGCACTGCATTTTCTATAATAAGGCTCACCCCTGTGTTTTCCCAAGCGCTTGTGCTAAAATTAGCTGCCTTGCGCTAACACAGGCTCCCTTGCACCATAGTGCAAGGGTGCCTGCGTGGCAGGGAATGATTGTTTATGTGCAGGAAGGTGCCCCTTCCTGCACATAAACAATCCATAATGGCTATTTGTTACTTCTATGTGTGCTACATTCAGCAGAACACATAGGAGTAGCAAATTGTCATTATTTAATGATTGTTTATGTGCAGGAAAGGACACCTTCCTGCACATAAACAATCATTGATGGCTTTTTGCTATAGAAAAAGCAAACATGAGGAGAAATAAAAGCATTTCTCCTTGCGCACCATTGTAATGCCTGCTTTTTCGTGGCATTAGTTTTTGGCGCTGCCACAGATTTACACCTCCTTGTAAATCAGGGGCAGAGTCAAAAAGCAACGCTGTTGCAGTGGAACTCCCACAGCAACACCCATTGCACACCCTTTTCACAAAGATACTATGTGAAAGGGTAGCAAATTTACAAAGCTGAACGCCACTTTGTAAATATAGTGCTGTGCATACCGCCAGCGGAACATCAGTAAAAGTGACGCTGTGGTGGCGCTAGAGGCTTGTACATATGCCTCTTGGTTATTGGACGTACAAAAATAGACCAGGGAGACTTGAAGACTCTAGAAATGCTGCAAAGAAAGCCTAGTGAAGATATAGCAAGAAGACAGGAACACCCCTAGCCCCCCTAAAGTTATACATGATTTAGATGAGATATGTCAGCAAATTAGAGGAACAACATGCTAGGAGACATCTGGGGATACTAGATTTGAGGTGCATACAATACGAGCTGGTGTAGGCAAGGCCTTAAACTAAATGACCAAGTGCACCTAGAATCTGGAAGATGTTACTGGTGTTCTCTGGTTTCCTTAAAATGTTAATATTATTTATTAATCATACATTTTGACTAAAATATGTTTGCTTAAGAAATTATATTGGGAACCCGATGTGACCAAGGAAAGGCATACAATATCACAGATTGGTGACTAAAGGAACTGGAAATAAAGAGCAATTAAAACAGAAAGTCTGAGAATGCAGATTGGAGTGTCTGGCTAATCTGGTGGCAATTTAAGGCGACAGGCAAGGACTGTGCTCAGCAGCACAGGAGCAGCTGCAGACTAGTGTCCTACATCACCAGTACCTTTTTAGGTTTTGTCTTGCTACAAAACGATTACACCACTGGGGCCCTTTCATACAATTTCCAGGGGATACTGTGAAGAAAACCTCTTTACCTGCTCTCTCACAACAAGAAGTCTTCCAGCCTCCTTGATTTCCTATTGTTTGCTTACAATTATGCTTAATTTATCATTTCCTATAATAGCTTTTAAGATTATGTATTTTTGACATATATTGTCATTTATGTCTCTTGTGAACCTTTGACTGTATTTATATTGTATTTAATATCCTATTCTATAACATCTTTTTATTATTTTAATGAGTATTCTATATCATCATTACTCTTTATCACACCTTCTTATATTTATACATTAATGAATGGTCGCTTGTACAAAGTATTGTTTTTTGTGTGATCATATTAATATTTTCAATAAACCTATTCTTGAGCTTAAAAAAAGAAAGTCTGAGATTGCAGATTGGAGTATCTGGCTAATCTGGTGACAATTGAAGGCAACAGGCAAGGACTGTGCTCAGCAGCACAGGAGCAGCTGCAGACTAGTGTCCTACATCACCAGTACCTTTTTAGGTTTCATCTTGAGAAAGCTATTGTTTTTAGTATAAACTTGAAAGGAATTTACATCCTGCCTCCTCTCTTTCCTGGCTTCCCATTGGTTCCTCTGTGCGCCATTTACCTATCCTCCATTTCTATTGTCTATTGCATATTTTCCTGCATTTGCCAATTTTTGTACCTTGTCTGCTTCTCTTATCAGTTTTCCACTGCAGAAATACTCATACCTTCTGCTTTGGTGGACTTATATTTCCATAAAGTTTTGCCTTTAACTCTTGCAGCATATTTATATAACAATTTATGACCCAGAGAGATTAAGTGATTTGCATAGAATCACAGGATGTGGTACCCCTGAGACTCGATCCGGGATCACCAGCTCTTGAGTCAGTAGCTCTGGCCGCTGTGCCACATCCTATCCACTCCAGTTTTTTTCTGTTAGGGAGCTCTTTAATTTTCCCAGATGATGATTGATGAAAACAGCTCTTTATTCATTACATAGGCGAAACCGATGCATTACAAATGCTTGTTATTTGTAGTATGCCAGTAGGCAGGCAGGTAGACACCTGAGTCGATTGTTTGAGATCTCCACCCCGGAAATTCATGGCGGCCCAGTTCCTAAAGGAAAAAGCATGCCCAGTGACATCCCCAAGTGTAGTGTGACTGGATAATAAAACAGTGCCTGAAGGTCGCTTTTCTATTTTTGAGTTTTCCTATTTCATAACACTGTTATTAAGTTGGCTGGTTGAATTAAAACAAATCAAAACTAAATATCTTAGATTACAACGATGTTTCCAATAAAGGCAAGCGCTGTACAGGTTCCCCCATATGTCATCTGTTAACCTTACCACAAGTGCCCCTCATCAGGGCAGTCTGATCTAGCACAAAAACAAAAATCATGGGTACAGTGTGCAATCCCTTCAAATTAGGTGCAAAGCAACTGACTGACACTACTACTACCTTTAATAATATTATGAACAATAACAATAAAAACTTTATACAACAGTTTTTGTCCTTTCTAAGTACTGTACACATGAAGTGATGCTATTGCCCTTTGTAATTTTAGTAGATTTATTGGCCTCAGAAGAAGAAAATACTGTGAGAGCTGGTGATATTAAGGTCACAACAGATGTCAGCAGCAAAACTCAAACTATTATCTAGACGCACCCAAGGCAATCCAAACGTATTTGTAATTGTCAGGATTTGATTTAAAACTTAATTTGAACTGCAAAAAGAAAGGATACGTGGAGTCTGTTGACCTCGTTATGACAAGGAACCCACGTAAAAGAACAACGTGAGGCTGTAGTTGTAAGCAAGCGGAAGTACTTTATTCATCTTCTGAGACCTCATCCCGCCTGCATCTAATCTTTTTCTCTTCCTATCTCTGTAACTCTTGCTGTCCAAGGGCTCTATGACCGCTTTACGTTCTATTCTGTAGTCACTTGCTCTGACCCAGCCTTAACATCACAAGGCATACGTCACACTCTGCTGTAGCCTGGCAGCACTGCTGTGCATACTACATGTGCCTACATGTGTCTAAGCATGTTGTAAATGAGGAAATAAATAAAGTATTTCCTTTACCATGGCTACCAGAAGCTAATGCATTAGTACAGGTAAATGCCCGGTTCCCCCATGAATTTCGGCAGCTCATTTTCAAAGCGTTGCCTGCCGCTGTAAGCATCAAATATTCTAGCTGGCTTTCACCTAGCTCCGCCTTGTAAGGGCACGGCATTTCCAATCTTGCGCTGGTCAACCTGTTGTAGTAATTGGCTGCTTTCATTGAACCAGTTGACGTGAGTAGCTAGTAACTATAGGGGCACATACATCAACCTATTTAGGAAGTGCAAACGGTGCGAATCGATAAATTCGGCCGTTTGCGCTTCCTAAATACATTTTTGGGATGCATGAAACAATTTTTCAAAATTCGCTTTTTTTTGCATTTCCTAAAAATGCGAATGCATTTAAGGAATTGCATTTGTGCGATTCCTTAAATGCAATGCATCCATTTTTAAAAAAATGCGAATTTTGAAATAGGAAGTGCAAATTAACACGAGGTTGACCCTCGTGTTAATTTGCGAAATTCTTTAAAAAAAAAGCACAAAAATGCATTTTGGAAAGTGTCATGTTACAGACACACATGTCCTTAGGACATGTGTGTGTGAAACATGCACTTTAAAATACATTTCAGGGGTGCAGGGGGGGGGGTCCTTTGGACCCCCCTCTGCACCCTTGCAATGCATCAACAAATTGCGAATTCCCAAAAATAGAAATGCAAAACGGCATTGATTCCTATGGGCCTCTAGGCCCATAGGAATCAATATAATGCCATTCCTTAATTGTGATTCGCAATTAAGGAATGGCAAATTCCGAAAATTAAGAAATCCTAAAAAAAATTAGGATTTCTTGATGCATAGGACTTTGCAATTCCTAAACTGCGATTCCTTAATTTTCGCAATTTAGGAAATGCAAATTCCTACAATGATGCATGTGTCCCTTAATTTTCTAATAAACCTGTCCTGGACTCTAACCGTGCCCAATCAGAGTCAGATAGCCACTCTATTAAAAGTTACAAATATCTCTCTATTTGTCAGCCTAATCACAAACTGTCACATACATTCATGGTTATGCCCCTAGTTAGTTCTCGCTCTTTTTAACCACCGAGAGTACATTCAAATGTATAAAAAGACGAAACACAATCATTGTCATTGTCTTTTCTTTTTTTTAATTGTGTTAAAGACTGATACAGGTATTTTTTTTTTTTTTTTTTTTTAGTTCAGTAATTTTTATTGAAAAAAAGACATATATACAAGGTACAGAGTAAAGACACATGGGGAAAAAGAGAATAGGAAAAAGTCACATAAGTTGTTTGTTAATGCAAACGAAGAGCATTGTCGTTTTACATAATTGACCGCAAGATGTCAGTCTTGCTCCACCTTAAGAGAGAAAGCTCATTGTCACATCAAAAAGAGGATCTAAAAATCTTGCCTTCAGACAATTCTTGCGTTGTATTGGAATGCAACATTTACTTAGCGGAGGAGGGGGATTCCCTGGTGCTGCACCCCCAGAATACGGACGGGAGCGGAGGAGATAACCATTAGGATGGTCACCGACTCCGGGAGGTGTAAATAAGGAGGGGGACGAAATGTTGGGGCAAACTGTAATACTTTGAATCCTCCGAAGTGTGAAAATACGTAAGGAGCAGAGCACGGAGGGGTGGGGGGTAAATGAACGCGCTTCGATCATTGGTTTTCATGTTGAGTTTCAAATGGCCTTAACGGCGTTTGATATCGCGCACTGTTGGGGCCGACTCTCCGATTACCCATACACTGGGAGTGGCTATAGTGGCATTTCGTTACCGTCAATGAGCAATGATTCTGAGCATCACTTGGAAGTGTATAAAACTAAAAACCTAATATAAAAAATAAAACGCATTAACGTTGCGCTTCTATGTGGGCACTGAAGCGCTTTCCTACATGGGCAGCAAGATACGCAGTGTGTAAGTTGTAAAAAAAAACATGAGTGCCAGGGCCCTGGTTTGGAAGCCACTGCAGCTTGTACCACCCATTGCCCCTTCCAGCTCTGCCAATGACAGCACCAAGGTATTCAATTATAATGTATTGCATGATTAATTAAAATCTTATAATTCAAAATTCACCGGTACTTAATCATTAAAACGTATCTACACAAAGTTCATAAAAAATACGTTAGATACGCAAGTTCAATTCGTCATTATTACCATTCCTTATTACAAATAATAAAATAACAGTTATTCACAAGTATAAATTATTTACTTTTGTGCAATATCCCATATGCAAATGTTGCTCTAGCTATCAGCAACTTTCATTTCTAATATACTCAAATCATTATCTTCCAACTTCTTTTTTACAAGGATCATAAATGTAGAAGCGTGTGCATTCATTGTTATATCATTTGGCTTAAAACAAGCTAACAGAGCTTGTCTGCATGATCGTATCCCTCTTTCATTAAAACAGATTTTATGACGGCACCAACACAACTACTAACAATCACACTCCTACAAGTGGTGCACTTCAGACTATTTCACGCCCCCAATGCTATGTGATGGGCTTGGTCACTAAATATTAGTCATTTTAATGTAGATTGAATTGATAAACAGCTGTTGTTGTGCTCAACACTAAATTATACAAGCAGCGCCACCATGTGGCAGACTGTTTTAAGGACTGGTGTTGAAAATTAAGAGGGGTGCCGGGCACTGGAAACCAAAGTCTCAAATTAAGCACTGATGCTGTGTTGTGTAGGTTGTGTGGTTGGAATGCCGTTGCCTTTGCTTTTGATCCTATGTGCGACGGTGAGGTTATGGGCGCAGCCCTTAGCAGTGTGGTGGATGAAAAGGTGTGAGAGATAGAAGCACAGTTTTCGTTTGTAAATAAATTGTCTTGTTTGAGCAGGCTCTTATGTTATTTCTTAGGATCATAGTCTGCGCAGCTGGTTACTGCACTAGGTTACCAATCTGAAAAATTGAAAGTTTATGGTTCTGATCAGATATGGTGGGAGGATGAAATGGTGGGGGGACATACTAGGATGGCCTTGGTCACTTTCATCCCATATCTCACTGTCTCTGCAAGATGTCAAAAACAGACATAGCATGTGGCCTATTTCGGTCCGGCAGTAGTGGACTAGATCAGAGGCAGCCGATTGGCCAGCCATATGAATTAAAGAGGGGAGAGGTGCATAGTTATTTTAATTATTCTGAGAAATATAGTCCAATGCCCCAAATTAGCGGATGGAACTTTGACATTAATGGAACAGAATCACTGGGCTCTGAAAACTGGTTCTGGAAAATAGGCGAGGGAGGGAGAATGCCCACTGCTGTACCATTATTTTTGGGAGTAGATGGTGGAAAAAGACAAGCCAACTCATTCATAAAGGTATGATTGACTTTCACCCTGTGGGATGGGAAGCTAAACAGGAGGAGTGACTTGGGAGTTGAGGGGTGGTTGATGAAAAGTACAGTATTAGAAATGGGTATCTCTAGTTGGCCAAATAGGGACCCTTGCTTCTAGTCAGGGTAAGGGGGATTCACACTCTAGATTACCCCATGGGTAGCTTGGCACGACCAGACAGACTTATCCCTAAGACAATCTGTAAAGCATCTTTACTCAAAGCACACAGTAATCCAGTGATAACACCACAAATGGGCACCACACCAGTTTAGGAAAAATAAAGTATCTTTATCTCAATTCAACAATACCAAAACGACAAAAATCCAACATACACATAATAAGAAATGACTTTAAACAGGTTTCAAGCAACTGGGTCCATAGAAACTATGGATGCGTAATTTCTCACAAAGTACTTGCAGATGGCTCAAAATTCACAAGGCCAAACAGCCGCAGAGATGGAAAGCGTTGAGGAACACAGAGATGTGTCAGTTCCTGAGACCATGGGGAGGCGATGCAACAGTTTTGCTGCATGCAGGAGAAGTGATGCGACGAACCCGATCTGTAAAGCAAAGTGATGCATCAATTCAAGACGATTTTGGCCCTTGGAGAGGCCCTTGGAGGGCTTCTTCAAGCAGGTTCAAGACAAAGTTCCAGTCCTTGTTCTCTCCTTGGCAGAAACAGCAACTGCAGGCCAATCCCACACAGCAAAGGGACAGTACTCCCCCTCGCAGCTCTTTAGCTCTTCTCCTTGGCAAAGGTTCCTCTTGAGTCCAGAAGTAATCTAAAGTTCTGGGGTTTACGGTCTACTACTTATACCCCAAAATGTATTTGTTCTCTTTGTGTAAGGGTCTCTGAGCCCAGTCCAGATCAGTTCTGTCCTCACTGGTGCAGTATGACCACAGGTGGTGGAGACAGCATTGTACAAGGAAGAAAGGCCCTATTCAGGTGCAAGGGAATCTCCTCCCGCTACTCTATATTCAGCCACGATCTATTCAGCCCAGCTCTGAGTCATAGAGGAAGGGCCATGCACACCTAAACCCCCCTGTCTACAGTGAATGCACATCCCCAGCCCCTGCCACTCCAAAACCAGATAGTCAATACACAAACAGGCACAGGCACACAGAATGGTTAAACAAGAAAATGCCTACTTTCTAAAAGTGGTATTTTCAAACCCACAATTTAAAAACCATCTTCACTGAAAGATGTGTTATTAAATTCTTAGTTCAGAGAGACTAAACTTAATTTCTCTATCCTGTCCCAATGGGAAGTTATACTTGTACGATGTTACAACGCATCTCCCATTCTATCCTATACAGACAGATAGTCTTTCAATAGTGAAAAGCAAAATTGGCAGTATTTCACTATCATCACATGTCACACACACCAGTACATGTCCTACCTTTCACATATACCGCACCCTGCCGATGGGGGTACTTTGGGCCTACCATAGGAGTGTCTTACATGTAAGAAAAGGGAAGGTTAGGGCCTGGCAAGTGGGTACACTGGCCAAGTCGACATGGCAGTTAACAAACTGCGCATAGACACTGCAGTGGCAGGTCTGAGATGCATTTTCAGGGCTACTCATGTCGTTGGCACAATCAGTGGTGTAGTACCACTAGTGGTATTTGATTTACAGGCCCTGGCACACTTAGTGGACTTTACTAGGGACTTACTAGTAAATCAGATATGAGAATCAGGGAGAACCAATTGTAATCACAATTTACACAGGGAGCACTTGCACTTTGATACTGATCAGCAGTGTCAAAGTGCCCAAAACATCTAAGCCAGCAAAAACGAATCCAGCACAGTATCAAAAATACAGGAGGTAGAGGCAATAAGCCAGGGGAAACCACGCCAAAGATGCCAAGTCTAACATACAGGACAAATAAAAAGAACTTCAGTGGCTGAATTGTGGATTTAAAACCTCTTTTTGTACCTCGCCATAATACACTGAAGATAATTTCTATAAATGTTAAAGGGCCTGAAGATAAACATAATAAAACCTCTAACAGGGCAAATCAATAAAAGGAAAATCAGATATTTAAGATATTATAGAGGTGAACGCTGCCTTATGCATTGTTCAACTAAACATTTATGAACAAAATGTTTTAGGTGACAGTAGGTATGGGTAAAGTATGGCTCATAACGAGCTCCTGAAGTTCACAAACCTCTGTGGGATCTTTATGGTATGGCAAGGTTTGCAGGATCGCCATAATCTGTTGAAGGTTTCAGAATATGGCCTTTAAGTGGAATGTCTTCCTGACACTATGGTCCAAGTACTGCTGGGGCCTTATGATGCCTTCGGCCTGCAGGTACCTGTTAACAGCAGCATGGACAAGATGCACCATTGCCAATGTTTTATTGTGCAGTTTTAGGCCTATATGGAAATATGTACAAGAATGGAGGGTGTATAAGGAAACTAATACTGCCATTACGTAATGCTCTAGTCAAGAGTTGTCAATCCAGGCTCGCCCACTCCCCAGCCCCTATAGCATGGTTGTCAACCTCATTGGACACCTAGTGTGGTACTGCGCACTAGTTAAACAGGTGTAGAGAACCTGGCTGCGGTGGGCGACCTTGAACCTGTTGCTGAAGATGGAGTCAAGCTGACTTCCTATACATTGCCTAACCGTATACAGATGAATATAAATGGATACTGTTCTTCCAGGAAATATGTGGTGTCTTGCAGATGGTGGTAAGCATCACAGCTCTTTAGAGAATGTACAGTCTTAATTGTAGATCAAAATGGCGGCGAAGTGTTAGTGTCCTGTAACACGAATTAGGCATATCCAGGTGTTTTTGAGGCACTCTTATAGGTGAATCCTAAGTATTGGACATCCTCTGCACCATGACATTCAATTCATTGGCATGTTTGCTGGTAGTTGACCAAAGGATCACTATACACCTATTAAATGCAGAACATACATGTCTAGGTAACCTATTCACAAAGGTATTTTGGAGTATGTACAGGAGTACTTCTGTAGCACTATGTCATGAACTCTTGCATGCCTATATGAATTGGCTCAAAACCATCGAACATGGGAATATTCAGGGAAAAGTGATGTATAATTACTACAAATAGAGAGGACTGAGCGTCTTAGACATAGTTTAGCACACAAGGATGACTAAAAAATAAAACAATAGGAGAATAGAAAGAAAATCATTTGCAAAGTATCAGCCACCAGCCAGGACACTGAACTGTACTTCTTTTTAGGTGGAAATACACATGTGATCAAGTAGAAAATGCAATCAATTGCAGGGAAATATTGCCATTGGCTGGAGTGGCTGACACATTACCACCTGCCGCATACAGTGGGAGGCAGAAACATGATGTGAATAGCAGTTGATTAGACCAGTGGATGAAGAGGGCAGACTAAAATCATGCCACGCCTCCCTAAACGTTTCTATTTTTTTATTTATGCTTTTTTAAATACATGAGGCTTGCAATACAGCTATGGGCCAGAAATAATTGTGTGGTTATGGATAAATGAGAGTTGGATGCTGCATCTTTTCAATAATGTGATGAGTGAATCGCCCTTACTTGATAACAGAGCATCTCCATGGCCTCACATCCAGAACTAATAAAGTTATGCAATTCTCTGCCAGCGGCGTTTTCCACATAATTATGGATTCGTCACATTTGCTACACAATCCATCATGTTCTGCATATTTTTCAGTTTTTAACGGACAAAAAGATACTAAAAACGCAGTGACACTTGTTGCTGAGCAGTGGAAGGCCCTCTGCGAATGTTAAAATGTCACTTTTAGTCGCTTATTCCTATGTTTAGTGATTAAACTGCTACTAGCGAGGTGAACATTTTGCCCAGGCAGCCGAATGAAGTAATATCACAAAATGTGCCACATTATGCCTTTTTTGCTGTATAATTTAATCAACCCTGTTCCATCATTTTGTCAATCCTGCTGCATAGTTTGGATTTTGTTTTTTACTGTTTTTGTTATGATTAATTTGGAGTATTATGTCCAGCAGTAACGCGTTCAGAGCCTACGGATTAATACTAAGAATCCCACCATGGGCCACCAGGAAATCCTGCATCAGTTTCCCACACCCCAGCTAACAAAGACTGTAGGTATCACTTATTCTGAGATGCACAGCCCATTCCCATGGTGGTAGGCACTGTGAAAAAGAACATTTTAGAACCCAATGGGGAATATTTACAAGAAAATGCCGGTGAACAGTGTTTTATGCCGAATTTGGCAACACAGAGCTCCGACATTTTCAAAACGCAGGGATCCACTGTATTTACAGAAATACAGCGCACCCTTGCATTTTCCTGATGGCTGAACTGGTGCAAGGGTGCCAGCACTAAAGGCAGGATTCATTTTGTGCCGAAATGACACCTTCCTGCATAAAACTAAGCCTTAGCAGTGTTTTCCTCTTTCTAGGTGTGCTGCAGAATACAGCACACGTGAAAAGAGGAAATAGCAAGGAGAAATAGAGATATTTCTCCTCGTTACTCCTCACTGCGGAAGGTGTAGCATTTTGGTGCATTGCCAGGTTCACAAGTCTTTGTAAATCTGGGAATGTGCCAAAATCCATGGGTGGATGCATGGGGATGCCCATGCTCCATCCGCAGAATTCCTGCCAACGCAAGGTAATGCAAGGCAGCGCTATGTGCTGCTCTGAGTTACTTTGAATTTACTAAACCACGCAAAGCTGTGCAAAGGGGCTTTGCATGGCTTAGTAAATCCCAAATAAGGACGTACATGCAAGGATAATGCAAGTCCTTAATACATTTAGGCCAATATATTTCCAACTCAATCATAGCACTTCTCAATCATAGCAACTCTATTGTCAGCTATGGTAGGATGACTTTTGTTCATGTAATTCATGCATAAAATTAGAGGTTTGTTGTTAAACTGAGTCAGCAAACTCTTTGAAACTAATGTTTGGATCCATGTAATTATTTACCTCTGGTACTTACATCCTCATAGTTTGGTTTCCCTCCTTCTGCGGCTAAATAAGGGAATGTGCTTTAGTTGTAAAATCATTTTCATGCAAGTAATAAGAAATAAGGGATCATGTGAGTAACACATGATTCATAAAGGTATAAGTATAGACATCACAATGAAAAAGTGACAATTAAACGCTGTTTGCATAATGTGGTGTCTTTGCCCTCCGTTAGATTTTGATCAGACTAGGATGGGGTTTGCAAATATGTTCATTCTTTCATATGAAAGAGTAGGTACCCAGGCTTTATGCGGTTTGTGCAAAAGGTGAAGGTGTGACCATGTATTATATGGGGTAAAGTACCCCTTGGAGTACGTGATGAGGATACTGCAAGTCACCTAAGAGTTCCATAACCTTATAAAGGAACTCAGCCGTTGTCTTCATTCCTCTATATGGTCATGAAACTCATTTCAGGTCTTGCAATATTTATTCAATGTACAGCCGGGGATACTTCATCCTTTAACCCCTTCTATGCTGATGACGGAGCCGCTCATCATGAGTCTCGGTTGAGCTGTGCTCATGACAGAGCGGTTCCGTCATGGCCCGCTCGGCGCGCCTGCACAGCGCGAATTCCGCGCCTGCTCTCGACGTTTCATTGAGCGGGCCGGCCATGACAGAACTGCTCCATCATGAGCACAGCTCAACCGCAGCTCGTGACGGAGCCGCTCCGTCACGAGCATGCGAGCGCCGCTCGGCCCCCCCGCCTCCTTAGTGCTGCGGCGGAATTCCCGCCGCAGCGAAGGGGTTAAATAATACATGGAATTCTATCATTCCTGCATACATGTCAGTCTCTAATTGTTTTATAAAAATGGGATTCTGTGATCCCTGTATAAACTTCAGTCTCTAATTTCTTCAAAACTGGTGACTTGTATCTGGTGACTTGGATCTGATTATAAAGAAAAGACGTCAAAACTCTACTATTATGAGGTTATTACAGTCAAGTTCTGATGGTCACAATGCCTGCTGCCAGAGCCAGCAGCCATGATGAAAGGCAGGTCAGGTCAAGCAGCATAATTGAAGCAGCTTTTTAGCAATGAAAAAAGGAACTTGCTTTTCTTTCTTCTGCTATAATTTCATAGCTTACAATGACAAGCAGAGAGAATATATATATATTATTTGCACTCCTTAGACATAGCTAGAATCTTTCTGCATATTTCTACATGTTCTGAGCTACTGCAGCTTGACTGACTTGTATTGAACTGTTTCTAATATTGGTTGCCAACAAATATCTAACAGGTTTTTGATGTGCTTAATTTTACACTTGAGTTTTTATTTGTATTCTTCATGTTTACAAACATGCTCAGTCTTTCATATGAAAGAGTTACGCACCAAGATTTTAAGCGGTTTTTAGGAAAGGTGATGGTGTGACCATGTATTATATGAAATAAAGTACACACTTGTGTACATAATAAGGATATTACAAGTCACCTCAGAGTTCCATAAACTTACAAAGGAACTCGCTCTTTGGCCTTGTTCCTCTACATTGTTATGGAACTCCTTGGTGATTTGCAATATCCTTTTAATGTACGTCAGGGGGTACTTTAATCCTTGTATATCATTGCCCAAGTGTGAGGTATTTACCATGGGTGGTAAATAATACCTCCTATTCCAAGTTTGCAAAATGAAAATGAGGCATAACATACAGTATCTGTTTTGTAACGCACCAATTTCTGCATATTTTGACCTTTTTTACTGGGCTTCCACCCATTTTCCCCTCTACCCCCAATGCTGGTGCTGGTTTGACCTGCTGGAATTTATCAGGAGAAAACTGCAAAGGTCTGGTAATTATGACACAACTCGAAATTTAGACTTTAACTTGTAATGAAGGCCTAATTGTTTTATTATGCTGACTCCTTCGAGCTTGTTGATCTACTACACTCACTGACATTGCTGGTGTTTTGCCTGCTTTCTGCGTGGGATTCCTGCCCTAGCAAACAAGGGAACACCACATACTGCATGCGTGCTGAATAAACTGCCTATTTATCATCTCCGGTTGCTACTGCTCATAACTTATGCACACACACTTTAATAACTGTTTTACACTCGTGGCCATTCCTCCAAGTCTTTGGGGAATTGGAGAGATTTAATGTAAAGGCAGAGAACACCTACTCAGGTGTAAATACGTGTTTTTTCACAAACCTGTTTAAATGCAACTTCGACACTTCTCACCACATCTGTGTTATGTCTGAAAGATCCAGGTTTAAGTGCTGCTGAAATTGTGGGAAATGCCTCAGTTACGTTAGTTTTCAAAGTGTGATGTAGGAAAGGCACATTATTTTATTCTCGAACGAGTACAGATTTCAGAAGATAAAATAACAAGCAGTGGCAAAGCTAATATGTTTGGAATTAGCAAGCTGCACCGGTTTTCTTTAAATATTTTATTTATTTTTGTGAACATATGAAATATGCAACAAAAGATAAAACTAAAACTATAACACATAAAAATAAAGGAGTGGTGCAGCAACCCGGAACACCAGCCCTAATGCTGAAGTGCCAGGGGTGTGGCTTGTTCATTAAGATTGGGGAGGGGGTGAGCTTCAGATTTTCCAACAGTCACCCTGGCATATATTGTTAAAATACAGTACACACAAACAGGGCACGTTAGAGGTACATAAGGGGCAATGGAATGGGAAATGGAATACGGATTAATTGGGGTACTGAGAGTAAACACAATATTCTGTAAATTAGTAACAGTTTTGAAGGTTTTCAAAACAGAGAGGGAGAGTGTGTGCTTTTTTGTCGCGTCTGTATGTTAACATCCCTGGTGAAATCCGGCAGGCACCTCACCATACCTGATTGGAAGCACCTGTACCAACTATTTACCAGAACATCTATTTATTGGTCGCCATGGCCATGATCCTTCTAAATCTAAAAAGAAAAAAATAAGATGTTATGTACGTTTTAAAGAGTATATTATTTTTCTGAACTTAAAAGGAAAACAAATAAGATGCTTTTAAATCAGTTATTTAGATATATAAATATGAATGGATAATTTTCATTTTCTTCTTCGAGACAGTTAGCTTTCCATGTATTCCCAAATCTGTTCTCAAATATGTTAACTAAAAAAGATGAAACATTGTTCAAACATACTATAAAAAAATCGTCAGTTTTTATGAAATGTATTAATGTATTTATTTTGATGTTGAGAAAACAATTGTGAAGGCATTTGTGGCATCTGTGATGTGGCCACGTTTGCAGATACCTGAGATCAACTGGAATTTTGAACGTTGCAGTTAGTTGATTAGGGCAAGACGACACGTGGGGTCAGTTGTAAGGAGGGTGTTCTCATTGTTTATGATTGACAGAATGAAAATATATCTTTCTAGAGGGTGGTGTTAGATCTGCACATCTTTGGAAATGTTCTTGATGAGATCATTCTGCTGGTTGCTGAGTATTAGTAGGATTTAGCTACTGAAAACTCCAACGGGAGGGATATTGTTTGCTGTTATAACTGACATTGTTTTCTAAATGAAAGGTTTGATGTGAAAACAAGAGCATTACATATGTATGTCAGTGGTTAATTTGAAGCGTCATTACAAGCTCCATTCTTGAATAATGCACAGGCATTTGATTAAATTAATTGGGACAGATTTACAAGCCCATTGCGACGCTTTTACGCCGCCGTTGCGTCACTTTTGTGATGCAGCGGCGGCGTAAACAATGCGCCACGTTGTGACTTATTTACAACGTGACGCATCTAGGCAGATGCGTCACGTTGTAAAGCCCTGCGCCACATGAAACCTGCGTCAGGTTTCATGTGGGCGTTCTGTCGCAGGGTGGGTGTTCCCTCGTATCAAAGCCCCGTAAAACTGACGCACTGAAATCTACAAGATTTCACGGAGCCAGTTTTACGACGCTGCTGAATCAAATCCTTACGCCTGCTTGAAGCAGGCGCAAGGAGTGACGCACCATGTTATGTATGGGTGGCCCCTGTGCATTGCAGGAGTTGCGTCGTGCTGCGACGCGACTCCAGCAATGCGCCGCCCATACGCCACAAGATGCGGCACGCATCTTCCCTTCCTTGCACCATGGTGCGCCGCATTGTAAATGCGGAGCATCTGTGTTGGCACAAGGAGGGGATTGCATGACGCATCTGTTCTGGCGCATCCCTGCTGATTTGCAGAGATGCGCCAGAACATGTAAATATGCCCCATTATTTTTACATAAGTGCTTTGGAAGATGGTGGATTATTTAAATATAAAAGAGCATGGGGGAGAGGATTGATGATTTAGACTTGTACTAGAGACCTCTAAGGACCCACTTTTGCATTATTTGATTTTATTAATCTGAGCCCAGTTGCTTTGAAAATATCAGAAAGCATTAACATTGTAGCTTGGGTCTATAACCCCTCTCAACCAACAGAGTTGTGAAATGATGATTAGCAGTAGACCAGAGGAAAGGGGAGTGGGATAAGAGAGGAAAAACAGGGATGTTGTAGATTCCCACACTGACTCATTGGTTTTTCTGCACATGGACTTCAACTGGTCATAGCACTGATATTATTAGTGATGTAGAAGATGTCATGAGTGATGTAATATGTGGAGTAAAAAGCAGTGCATGGCTAGGGCATGAGTCATAGTTACCTTAGGGCACAAGTTATGGTTACCAGGCCTAACTATAACAAGTGAATAACAAGTGAATTTCAGTGGTTTTGTACATTTAAAACCTCACGTTGTCACTGAAATTCTCTCCTACCTATAAGGTTACTTTAAACACAGTTTTTTGTGTGAATTTCTAGTTTTTTTTAATGTAAAGTAATATTTTGTTACCATGCATAAAGTCTACAGCCAGGCCCTCTGGCCAACACTCTCGCAGGCAGTCAACTCCGCGCTGCACACAGCCTTTGGTCATGTGAGGCATGGTTTGGCAGCAAGGCCTAGTTTTGCAGCCAGGCCTTGTGCCCAACCCCCTGCAGGCAGCCAACGTTGTGCACGTCCTTTGGTTATGCACAGGAGCGGGTTGGCCAGAGGGCCTAGCCGTAGGTTAACCACCCCCACAGTCACCAAACCCCCCCAAGCCAATAGTGGCCCCATCTCCTGGGACCACAAGACATTAATTTGGCAAAGGTGCAGCGGGGGTCACAAAATGACTAGCGTAATGAGTATTAAGTAGGCAGCTCACAAGTGATGTCTAGGGTGGTGGAATTGCACCTTGAGGATGATGAAAACATGAATGATGAGAGTTCACGGGAAAGATCAGAACACAATGTGTGAGGTGAGGATGTGAGGATGTGTGCATGGGCATGATGCTCCACCTTATACCCCAATCATGTGTGATATAATGTAGTGTTATGCACTAACTGTGACATACGGCAATGTACTGGATCAATAATATGGGTTTTTCCAGTACGATGGAGCCAGAAGGGGAAAGTTGTTGAGGACTATATTTGGTTGGAAAATCAATAAAGAATTGTAACCCCCAAAAACAGCCAAGTCTAAATGTATGACACCCAACTCTATCTCTGCATTTGTATTCCCAACCAGGAAACATTTCTTTTCAAAGGAGCCCACTTCCATTAAAGGGAGATGTGCCGCTTTAAAACGAACCCCTCAGGTGAAAAGTCAGTAGTCTGTTTTCCCAGTATGAATTCCTGTGGTAATGATTGAACTATGTTTAGCGTCCTAAGGGTACATGCTGTATTCATGGCAGACAATAAAGCATATTATGTGGGGATAATAGTTTTCAGCAGTAGAGGCTCCTGGAGGGACTGCTGCCAGGCAGTGACCCAGGGCGGGGGAGGGGCAAGGTGAGGGGTAATAAACTCTGGATTATGGTCGAACGGAGGTAAGCATACAAATACATAAATAAAATTAATTTCATTGTGCGTGCTGCATCGCATTTGGCTGGCAGCACTCCCTCCAGGAGCCGGTATTGGTTTTCAGAGTCATCCAATTGGCTCAGTGGAAACAAATACATAGTCCAATTCTTAGCAGACATGAGATTCTCAAAAGAAGGCGCTGGTCTGGAAACATTGTGCCTTCAGGTTTGAAAGAAAGATGGCAAACCTCCATACAGGTGAGTAGCAATTAATAATTATAGACCTGGATTCATTTAAACTTGGGTTGCCAGAATAAAATCTATTTAGTGTTAGGTGCAAGGTTTGACAGATTGGTGCAAGGATTGATCTGAGGAGGCACTAGTTGGATAGTAATGATTATGATTTATAAATTATTTTTAGAGGTTTACAGAGTGAAAGGTTGTCATATGTACAACCGTGTTGTAGCTATGTTTTCATGGGCCCTGGTGCAAGCAAAGCAACTAAGCCTCTCACCAGGATGGCATGTCAGTCTGCCCCTGACACTCCTCAGCCTCCTTTGACAGAGCCTGCATCTGTCAAATCAAAACTCACTACCATTCTCATACACACACTATTGTACTTCCACTCCCTGCATTGCATTTCTGCAAATCAAAGCCATAACCCTAAATAGGTTTAGCAAATCCAATAGGTTTTTTGTCTTTGTAAAGTGCACGCACCCAAAGACATAACATGCAGAGACCCCACACTCACACTGCTCTCCACAAATAAACACAACCCTCACGCTGTACTCACACAGGCATATGATTAACTCTGCATTCACACGGGCACAGCTTTCAACCTGTACACTGCTTACCCTGCACACATATAAGACAATGTTAACTGCATTCATACAGGCATATCCCTCACAATGCACTCACAAAACATGGTGGCTATCCTGCACTCACAGAAGCCTACTCCTCATACAGAGATACACCACTCACTAGGAAGGAGCAGAGTTTGCATAGATTGTAGCATAGAAGTCACAGGTAGAGTAATTAGTGCATCTGTGCACTATTGCAATTCAAAGCTCTGGAAATAATCTACGTGAGTCTCATCTTTGTGGATTTTTGCAGGAAAGAATCTTGGCTTAAAAAAAGTCCCACTTGCCTTTGAAAAAACAAGGTACTGTTTCAAAATGGTGACAGGTTTTGGAAGTTTGCAGCAGTGATGCCTGGAGCTCTGCATAAAAAAGTTGTGGTCCAGTTGCAAAGGCAGTGGAGCTGCTGGTAGTCTGTCTCCTTACTCATTTAGCACTTGTAAGCATTTGCAGGTGAGCTGCTGGTGGATAAACTAAAGAAAATATCTACTGATGTCAAACGTCTCTGGATGCACAGTAACACAGGGTAAGCAGAGAACATACTGGTACTTAGACTTCCTGACATCATAAAGACCAACAGCAGTCTACTAGCTGGAGCCAAACTTTAGCAACAAAGCCAATTGTTGAAGAGGCTGATCCACTGCCGAATTGTATGTATGCTGTTCTGAGGTGATGAACTAATATACTGGAAGAGGTGTGGCGCTGCGGTCAGGGCGACTGACTTCGGAATCTGGGGATCATGGTTCAAACCCCGGTGCCGGCAGCAGATAAGCCGGGCACCATGTGACTCTGGGCAATAGCTTGCTTAATCTTCCCGATGGTTCCTAGAGACCCCTACGGGTGATTGTTCGCGCTTTACAAATGTGGATTATTATAATATAGGACTGAAACACTGTGTGATGAATAGCTGAAGTAGGTTTACCTAAAGCCCATTTTCTCTAAGAAAGTTTATGTATTATTTTTGAGAAAAACAAGGCTGGTGAGACATCTAAAATAGTCATTTGGACAGACCTAATACACACAAAAATAAACAGAGCACAGGGAGCTGAAGCTCAGGGGGATCTTGGCTCACACGCATAAGACATAAGCACTGGTCACCAAGCATCAAAATGTTTCCTGAAAGACATGTGTAGCGAGCAGGCCTTACTAAGCTGAAACCTTCGCAGCACGGACAAACGGAAAGACACTGCACAACAGGTTCTGGTCGCGGCCAGAGGCCCGTTTATTTGTACCCTCGGACCGAGCCTGGTCACAAGGGGTGGTGCCGGGATACATTGTAGGGAAAAGTCCGGGTGGCTGTCTACATCCGTCCCTTTTTTTAGTTACATATTACGAGAGGGGGGAGCGCAAAAGGAGGAAAAGAAGGAGAAACAGCTGGATAAGACCAGGAAGGGAAGCAAGGAAAACAAAGACACTGGACGGAAAAACCCAAACCCCATATCTGCAGACTCGCTAACTGTTCAGCACATAAAGTCTCTCCATCTTTGGCTGGGCACAGGGTTGGGTTGTAGTTGACAGCGTTGGCTTCTGGGCTTTTGCCCTCCAGAGTTGTCCATCCCATTGTCGGGGAAAACCAAAGATGCCTCTCCTGACACTCCTTCACTCTGGAAGTCTTCAGGTGCAGTTGCCCCTGCCCACTACGCAGGGAGTGCTGGACTCTGGCCGCTGGCTGTGGCCGGTACATCATGAGCGTCCCCTGGCTCATCTTCTCCTTCTCGGGACGGGTCAGCGAGGGCGGCGTCACCGGCCAGTTCTTTGAACCACAACACATTTCTCACCACGGTGTGTATGCACTGTTGGGCCATAATCATGGTGCCATCAACTTGAATCACAGTCCATACTTCGGGCTCATATGGGGTGCGAAACCTCCACCCAGGGTGGCGGTCCTTGAGTACTATATTGGACCCTACCCGCTGCGTCGTAGCTTTTGCTCTGCGACTTTCTGTTGCTTTCTTATTTGTTGTACGCTGCTTCTGTTGGGTCTTTTCAACATCCAGGCAGGGGTGGTGCCCACTTAGGGTCCTCAGGAGTTAGATCCCTCTGTGGTCTCTTGAGTAGTATGGATGTGGGTGAGCACCCCATTGTGCAGTAGGGCGCCTGTCGGTATGCAAGTAGGAACTGATGCAAACACACTTCAGGGTCTTGGTGCTGATTCACTCTGATCCTGAGGGCCCTGTTCATCGTTCTCATGAACCTCTCCACTTCTCTATTAGCCTGCAGCCATTGTGGGATGATCCTTTGATGCCTGGTAGCTCACCATGTCAGGAAGTCATGGAAGTCCTGACCGTGAAAGGGTGGGCCATTGTTTGACTTGACCCCATCCGGGAGCCCAAACATGTCGCTGTTTTCTCTAGGGCTGGTTGCACGTGGAAAAACGGCGTAGATGGTACGAGCTCTAACATGGAGAACTTTGAGAACGAGTCCAGAATCATCATTGTATGCCGCCCACCTGGGAAGCTCGCAAAGTCAACACTGATGTTCCTCCAGGGGGTTAGGGTGGATTCTTCCGACAGCACTTGTGCTGGAGTAGCATCGACGCTAGTGATGGTGCACGTATGGCAGCATCTGATCTCTTCATCCACCATCTTATCCATGTTGGGGAACCACACCTTCGTGCGCAACCCTGCCTTCGTCTTGGCGGTCCCCTGGTGACCTTGATGGGCGAGCGTGACCATTTGTTTGCACGCGGTTTTCAGGACAACAATCCTCAGTAGGATCAGCTGATGCTCAGCTCATGCCGAACTCTCCAAAGTTGGCACCTGCTATTCTTTTCTTCCCCGTGAGCAGCTTCGAGCTGTCAAGGAATCAATGCCACTGTCCATTTTTTTTTTTTTTTTTAAAACCTTTATTATCGTATGCACAGTACACAGCGTCTGCCTACAACCCAATCGGGCCGGCCGCTATGACAATCCACAATAGTCCAGACCACATTATGCTGCGGCAAAAGCCAGAAATAACATCCCTCTAGTGCATTTGGCATCATACAGAAAGGAAGGATCATGTAGGTTTAATTTTTATAGTTTTGGTGAAATTCGAAACAAACAACACAAACACTCACATGGTAAAACAGTGTCTAGGGCACGGGACGGGAGAATGGGAGGAACAATTCGAAAGAATAAAGGCGATCTTCCGGGGAGGGTGGAGACGGTGAAAAGAATTATCGGAAAGGCATAGTTGTCAGTCTATAGGAACGTCAACTACGGGGACGAGGGGATGTTAGTAGTGAAATCAAGTGGTGGGGTACAGATGTCTCCACGTTATGCATTCCATTGTGACCAAATTCTACCCCATTTCCTGGGCCGGCCCCGAGCCTCATATACCGTCTTCTCCCGAAACATGCACCAATCCATGTTTTCTCTCCAAGCACTGATCCCAGGTGGTCTGTGGGAGCCCCAGAGTTGAGCTATATCCCTCTTGGCAACCATGTTGCCCAGAGTGATCCAAAAGGTCTGAGCAGCTGTACAATCTGTAGGCTCCCACACATTAAGCAGGCAGCGCCTCGCCTCAGGGAGAAGGGAGACTCCAGTGACTTGCCCCATTACGTCATGCACTCTGGACCAGAAGGCGGCAATAACTGGACATTCCCATAGAATGTGAAGAAAGGTGCCACCCATACCACAACCACGTTTACACAGTTCATCAGTCGAAAACCCCATCCGAACCAGACGCGTACCAGTCATATAAACTCGGTGGAGGATCTTTAACTGCACAAAGCGAAGGCGGGCCGGAATAGCCACCTCCTTGGGGGAGGAAATTGCCGTTTGCCAATCCTCGTCATCTAATTCGAGGCCATATGCCGTCCAAGAGGCCCTAAGCTTCACCAGAAGATCAGGCCTATTATTAATAAGTTTTTTATAAATCAGAGAGATCGTGCTGTCCGGCACATGACCGTCCAAAATCCGATCCTCGAGCGGGGATGACTGGGGGATTTCCGTTCCAGGGGGGAAAACAGAGAGCATCGCATGACGCACCTGAAGATATTGAATATACTCCTTGTCGTCCAGTTGGTACTCCACCTTCAGGGCCTCAAAGGACTTAACCGTGCCTCTGGCCCAAAGATCCTCCACCTTGCTAATACCGATCATATCCCATCTATCAAACCCTTTCGTTCGCCACAGGCCACCCAACCGCTCTGAGTCATACAACGGGGTCATTCGCGTCAATCTATCACTCCAGCCTGTGGCCAAAGTTGCATCCTTCCAGGCACACACGGCGCATTTTGTAGGTCCAGTCAGAAGGCGGAGTGGTGCCCTCGAACACAGGGCCCTGTTGAAGTTGCCGCCCGGCAACAGAAGTTTATCCATAGCGAAGGCGGGTGCAGGCCCCGGGGAGTATGTCACGTGGTTAATCGCGCTGAGCAGGGAGGCCCAGTAGTAACGTCTGATGTCTGGTAGGGCTATGCCACCATCATACCACGGGAGCGTGAGTTTAGATAAGGAGATGCGAGCCCGCCCGTCCCAGATTAACTGCCTCTGCAGACCTTCAACCTCGCGAAAGTAACGGGAGGGAACAGGATCAAAGAAATTCTGCAGGGCATACAGAAATCTGGGAAGGGACATCATTTTAAAAAGTGCCGCGCGTCCCAATGGGGACAGAGGCAAACCGCGCCACCTCCGAACATCTTGCTCGAGGCGCCGAAAAGGAGCATAAAGGTTACGATCATACCGCACAGAGGAATCCATAGAAATGAAAACCCCCAAATATTTAAACCCAGTCTCTGCCACCTGGATCGAGAATCTACGAGGCAGCGGAGGGAGTTCCCCCACTATAACATAGACACACGATTTGGTCCAGTTAATAACGAGTCCCGAGTTCTTCCTGAAAGAGGTAAGAACATCAAAGAGCACGTTGAGGGATTTCTGAGGTGAGGTAAAATAAAGCAGAATATCGTCTGCGTATAGCGAGACACGATCCTCCAGGTCCGGTGCCCACTGGATCCCCTTAATCGAGGGCTCCCATCGAAGCCATGCCGCCAGTGGTTCCAATGCCAAAGCAAAAAGAAGTGGAGAGAGCGGGCAGCCCTGTCGGGTGCCGCGTCCCAATTCAAACGGTCCGGAAACTCTGCCGTTAACTACGACTTGGGCCAACGGTTGTTCATATAGAAGACGCACCCACGCGATAAAGTTAGGGCCAAAACCGAACTTCGAGAGGGCCGCCCACAAATATGGCCACTCGATGGTATCAAAAGCCATCCTGGCATCCAGGGAGGCCACGACAGCAGGTTCAGTAAGGGTCCCAGCTCTCGCGAGAATACTGTGGAGTCTACGGAGATTAAGCGCCGTATTCCGATGAGGAATAAAACCGGACTGATCCGGATGGATCAAGTCACAAATAACCGTCAGTAAACGATTAGCAAGGACCTTAGCCAGGATCTTAGGCTCGGCATTAAGCAACGAGATAGGGCGATATGAGGTGCACCGATCCCGAGGTTTGCCGTCCTTGTAGATAACTACTATAGTGGCCAAACACTGGTCGGAAGAGAGGCTACCCGCCTCAAGAGCATCAACAAACATAGTGCGCAGATGGGCCGCCATTTTGTCCGAACGCAGTTTGTATAACTCGATAGGTAAACCGTTGGGCCCCATAGCTTTACCTGATCGCAAGGACCGAATGGCAACGGCAATCTCATCCACTGTAAAAGGCGCATCTAGAGCGGAGCTATCCTCTTCCGACACACAGGGAAGCGCAATGTCCCTCAGAAGCAACCGAGAGTCAGCCTCATCGCGATCACTCACAGACCGGTATACGGTCCGAAAGTGGTCCACAAAGCATTCAACAATCTCACCCGGACCAGTCACACATACTCCAGTCTCACGGGTTATCACAGGCACGACACGATTCAGTCGCTCAGATTTATCCAACCACGCCAACAATTTACTAGCCTTATCGCCCACATCGTAAAGCCGGCCCAGCTGATTCATGCGCATCACTTTCGCAGCGTCAGTCACCAGGGCCCTATAATCTGGCTGTTTCAACGCCAAGGAGTGCAGGATAGCAGGGGTATCGTCACCACCCAGGCCACTCTCAAGCGAAGTAATTTCCGCCTCAAGAGCCGACACAGTTTCTCTCCTGGCCTTCTTGTCAGCAGCAATGAAGGACAACGCGGAGCCCCGTATGACGGTCTTAAAGGCCTCCCACAGGGTAGTAGGGGAAGAAACTGAACCCTCATTCTCGTCGAAGTAACAGTCAATGGCTTTAACCAGGTCCGAGCGAAGCTGTGGATTCCTAAAGTGCCAGGGATGAAGAGGGGGGACCCAACTACCAGGACAGTCTCCCACCAAAACCTCAAGCCACAGGGGGGAATGGTCAGAGATACCCCTGGGAAGATGTCGAACCCCACGCACCAAGGAGGTAGTAGCAGTCAACATCAGAAAATAATCGATCCTCGAAAGGCTGCCGTGGGCACCAGAGTGAAAAGTGTACTGGGTCTGTGTAGGGTGTAACATCCGCCAAACATCCACTAACCCAAAAGTCTCAATCAACTCAGTCAGCCACAGCTGGGAAGAGGGCAAAACCCTGGGAGGCAACCGATCCCATTCACCCGAAACCACCGAATTAAAGTCCCCACCCATTATAAGAACACCATCTGGAAGCCCTAAGAGGGTCCTACCAAGATCTGCATACGTAGTAGCCTGAAGTCCCGGAGGAACATATACAACCACTATTACAATCAGCATTCCCTCCCACCTCCTAGAAACAGCAGCATAGCGGCCCGATCGTCAAGTGTGACTTCATCTATCTCAAGGGGCAGGGAGGATTTCACCATTATGCTAACCCCTCGGGAACCGGAAGTGAAACCCGCATGTGCCACCAGTCGATAACCACGGCGATCCAGGGCTTTACAAGCATTCCCTATCAAGTGGGTCTCTTGCAGTAAAACAACATCAGGGGAGTGACGTCTAATAAATTGAAGCACAATACCCCGCTTAATCCTGTCTCCCAGACCATTGACGTTCCAAGACAACACTTTTATATCACCGCCTCCATTCCCGCAGGACCCCCAAACCACCCTCTTCCGAAACACCAGAACTAAGGATACAAGCAAATGAAAAAGTACCATGTGAGAAACCATATACACAACACAACACAAAAAACAACCCGGATCATCCCCTCCACCCCCAACGAAGAACCCGTTACAACACCCCCCACCCTGCACCCCTGCTGACTTCCAAACTGCAGTGTGCCTTCATCAAACTCTACACAAAGAACCCCTGAGGAGGAAGGGAGAGACAGTCCCACCCCACCCCACCCTCGGGCCTAATAATGAAGCATATACATGATACTCTGTAAATACTAAGACCCAGGATTGAACCTCAGAAACCAGAATGTCACTCCTGTGCCGATGCACCTCCGTCCGCGTCTCCAGGGCCTCCGCTCTCGGTATTCTCCTTGGGCAATGAGTCCAACCAGTCGCTAACACTGTCTGGTTGATCAAAAAAGAAAGTACGTTCTCTATACTCGATGCGAAGACGAGCTGGGAACAGCATCTCGTACTTAAGTCCCAAGTCCCGCAGTCGACGTTTCACACCCATGAATCCAGATCGTTGCCGCTGCACCTGAGGAGTGAAGTCAGGGTAGATGGAGATGGAGCTGTTCTCAAATTTCAGCGGACCGTGTCTACGAGAGGCCTGCAGGATGGCGTCCCTGTCTCGAAAGTGGAATAGCCTAGCGATGATAGGCCTCGGGGGGCCCCCGGCTTGGTCTGTCCCCCCGGGAAGCGGTACGCGCGCTCGACCGCAAAGAATTTACTGAGACCTGCGGGAGCAAGCTTGGTCACAATCAATTCTTCGACCAAGAGATCGATAGATGCAGCACCACTGTCCTCCGGCACCCCGACTAGGCAAATGTTGTTCCGTCGGGCCCTATTATCATACTCCTCCAGACCAGTGGCGGCTGGTGACATTTGAAAGTGGTGGGGCGGAAAGTGGTAATCACACTGCACCGTAGCACCTCAGGACCTCACACTCTGCTGCCTGCTGTCTCCAGGCCTCTGGGCTCAAGCCCTCAAACCCAAGACCTCAGGCCCACTCATCCTGTAACACAGACCCCCACACTCTCTCTGTAGCCCTCTCACCCCGGACCTCAGACCCTCCCACCCTCGGACCTCAGTCAGCCCCTCTCACCCTCTCAGACCTTAGACCCTCACACCCTGGCTGCAGCCCTCTCACCCCCGGACCTCAGACCTTCACACTCTCGGACCTCAGCCCCTCTCCGACCTTAAACCCTCAGGCTCACACCCTGCAGGCAGCCCTCTCACCCCCGGACCTCAGACCCTCACACTCTCGGACCTCAGCCCCTCCCACCCTCTCGGGCCTTAGACACTCACACTCTGCAGCGCTCTCACCCTGGACCCCAGCCCCTCTCACCCAAGACATCGGGCTCTCACACTCTGCAGCCCTCTAACCCCCGGACATCAGGCCTTCAAGTTCTCACCCTCGGACCTCAGGCAGGCCCACGGACCCTGCCGTGCTTGGCTGAGTGAGAAGCGATCACGGTGGCGCGTCCGACTTTGTGTTAAGACCAGTCACGGCACTGACATTGCTGACAGCATAGTAAAGGCACTAAGGCAGGCATGTTTGATCTTTACAAAAGGTAACTACAAACAGTAAGGAAGGACTGGACCATTCACATATTGTTCCTATTAAAGTGGCAGAGGCTCAATGGTTGCAGAGTTATTGTCACATACAATGCATAAAGACAGTGCATCTTCTCGCCATTCTTATCATGCAGTTAAGTCTTTAGTAGTTACATGACTTCCCAAATTTCATTTCAGCACTGTCTTAATTTAGCGTCTTTTATTCATTTCACAATACTCGAGACGGACCACAGTAGCCACAACGACGATTTGTTCTTATATTATCAGATCCCAGACCTTACCCGTTTCATCTTTGGTTTACTGTTTCATTCCATCAGTGTCTCTTCAAAGCCATTAAAGAATTCTTTTCCACACATGGCAAAGACATTTGGTTTCAGTTGATGTCACGGAGATGTTGCCCACATTCCCAACATACTTGTCACATAATTCGTTCGTAACTTGCCTTTCTTCCATGTCCTTCAAATCGCACGTCGTGCTAGGGTAAAATACCCCTACTACAAACCCTGGCCGGTCCATTAAGTTTTTAAAAATAGAGGCGGCCCTTACAATCATACTCTGTCCGTGTCCTGTTGTTCTTATTTTCATATCAGAACCCTAGGTCTGGATCTATATATCCATTGTGTCTGTCCTGCAACCAAACCCAGCTACATCCACCTCTCGGGCTGGTACAAATCATCGGATACGGGTCCCATAGTACACTCATAGCAGTCATGGACAGGCAGTTGCTATGAATGCCGTCAGCTGGTACCTGCAGATTAAGGACGACCGACGAGAATACATTTTATGCAAGAAATTCACAATTGCACCCAAGCATTCCAGTGTTAATAGCAAATAAATTTGCTTTCAGTCGCTAAAATGGAGAAGCTCTGATAGTAATTTGAGGCAGTGGGAAACAGTACTACCCACTATGCGCATTCTGCCCCCAGTGCATCATCGCCGGCGCCGCCAGTTAAACGCAGACAGTAACTCTGTACATGTAAGCATAGTAAAATATGCGATAACATAAACCAACCAATGGTAATAACGCACCACCTGATGATTGCGGGGATGTTACCACATCGAGGTATTACCAATGTGGTAATACCTCGATGTGGTAACATCCCCGCAATCATCAGGTGGTGGAATGAGTTTACTGACGACGCCCTCTAAGAGCGGTATTGAAGCATGATTCTTAACTAATGCAACGAGGTGCAGTAAAACATTCAGAGTCCAATCAGGGCTTTTACCTGAAAAGAAAAATAACTTTAATCATTCACTACTACATTATGTTAGCGCACGTGTACATAAACAGTATCACAATCACGTACAATAGGCCTAAAAATACCATTTGCCATAATGTAGGACAACAAACAATACTCACCCCACCCCACAGACCTAAAAAGTTCTTTGTTGTGGAGCAAGGAGTAAACAAGAATGCCAGGAATACTTCCAGACTGTTTATTCTGAGAGCCTCTAAGCCTGCAGGCAGGGAGAACGCGTAAAGCTATACTGCAGGCTTTCTAACTTGGCATCTCAGAACTGGCGCAAGGGCATTGTCTGGCATACACTCGAACCGGAGTGGGTGGTAGCGTAGCAGGCAGGCGCAGAGGCGCGGGAGCCATCCTGTGGGTATTTATTTGAAGAACACAAGTTTTTTGCACTTGTGGCGCCTCCGAGCCTGTGGGTCAAATGCGACTCTCACTCTTCATTCTGGTCACAAGACAGTCCCACCCCACAGTTCACACCAGTTTTCAGCCTTCTAGTAGAGTTCTCAGTACAGAGAGTTCTGGACTGGTATGCGGTCATCAGATTCAGCAGGGTAGGTTAAGTTTAAATTAGGGTCACACAGGCCGAGTGCAGCCGACTACTCACCTGCGGCAAGTTACAGTAAGTAACACTAACGCATTTCATTCACATTATGCTAACTGTAGCAGCAGCCTACAGGCAAAAGCGCGGGGGGCGTCTGTAACATGCAGGTACAGGTGAAACAGTACTCGTGAAACAGTGGTGTGGTGTGCGCTGCTACTGTCTGTGCTGTGCACAGTAAAAGACTTACGTCGTAGACGGTGGACGAGGTGCCGTGTCACGGTGGTCGTGAGGTCCGGTCCGGGTCCGTAGGGGCACACTGGGCACACACACTCTCAGTCTCTCACTACTCTGTAACCAGGCCAGGGCAGGACGACGACGACGGACGGACTCCTTGTGAGTTGTGAGTGACTCTAGATTAGAAGACACACTCTCTCTGACGATGACGAGTCTACTTCTACTTTCACTTAGTAGACTTGTTGTTAGTTTCGTATTCTGGTTGTTGTTTTGGTGCGCCACGCGTGGTAATGGCCAATCACCTCTACTTTGCTGGATAATAGCCACAGGTGATTGGCCATGCAGTGCGGGCCGCAGCAGAGCAGCCAACACCCACGCCGCGAGGTACCATCCTGCTGCAGCAGCCAATCCTGGCGCAGCGTTAAGAGCGCCACAGCGCCAGGATTGGTTTACGAGCAGACTGCTATTTGCCCCTAATGAGACCGGGGCCCGGGTCCCATGCCTGTCTAGTCTCTGAGTGATATGGGGGGTGGGGGGTGGATGGACCACAGTACGCATGCGCAGGTCAGTCAAAATATCGAGGCCTCCTGGATTTCACTTGCGCGGTGTGTACAGTTACTGTAGTACACACTGCGCATGTGAAACCCACGAGTCCTCAATATTTTGACTGGCCCGCGCGCAGTTACTGCCAGTGCCAACGCAATTCTGCTTGCGCCGCCCCCCGCACGGCCCACTCCCTTATGCGCTGCCCGATTCTGTCGGGCTTCTCCCGGCCGGGGACGGTAGCACGCTGCTCAGATTAATCCCGTTCTGAGAACGTTCTGACTTAGTTTTTAAATTATGCATGTTGTTGTTGTTGGCAGGTGCGTCCATGGCTAGTGGGGCAACGCCCCAACGCCCCCAATGGACGCACCGCCACTGCTCCAGACGTCTGGCCAGTAGATCATGCGAGGACCGCAGATTACCGATCTCTGATTGTGCTTCCGCCATGTCGGTGACCAAACTGGTGGCTTTAAGATCCAAAGCTTTGACCCTCTCGTTGGTCTTAGCCAAGTCAGCTCGTATAAGTGTAACATCCACTGCCACCGTGTTGATCTTGGACACGATGGCTTCGTATTGTTGACCCATGTCCGTCTTGATCCCAGCAATGGCGGCCATGAGATCTTGAAGGGATACCTCCGATGTAGCTACCGAATCCGTCCTCGGGTCCTCAAGACTACGGCCGGCAGCATTGGGGGAGCCTCTTAGTTGAGTGTAGCGGTCAATTACATTGGATTGGACCGAGCCCCCACGGGTAATCACCTTCGTCCTGCGTTTCTCTGTCTCGGGCTTAGCCGCCATGTTGGAATCAGCACCCCGAAAGGTCTTCCTGGACCTGGTGAAGATGGCAGCGATCCACTGGTTTCCAGAACCGGGGCTTGGGCGAAGAATCGCAACCTGCCAGCCCAGGGCTATAGTCGAAGAGCACAGCTAGTTAGACCATCGGAGCCAGGCATACAAACCGCTCCCAAGGTCGGCAGCTCAAAGGCAAAGAGAAACCGAAAGTGAAAGCGACAGCGTCACCGGCTGAGCAGATGCCAGACGACCGTTGTTGTTGAATTACAGCTCGGCCATCCAGCGCAGCAGAGACCCCGGCCTCGTCCGGGGCTAGGCCAGAAAACGTAGGACGACGTGGAGACGGTTCCCGAAGTCCGATCTCAGCCACAAAAAGTACAGCAGTATCAGCAAGAGTAGTACTTCAAAAGCCCATCAAAATAATCAGGATATCAAAAGGATAAATCGATAAGGGCGGCGCGGGTCCCGGGAGCTCTCTGCTCACGCGACCATCTTGGATGCCCGCGTAGCTCCTCCTCCCACTGTCCATTTTTCAGGGCCTTCTTCACCTTTCCAAGGGTGGCATCAGCATCAGTGGCATCTCAAAGGTCTTCCTGTGTCACTGTCACAGGGCAGGCATTGGGGTGTCTTGACAAGACGTTAGCTGAGTTGTTGGCCCCTGGCCTGTAGAGCAACAGGAACGGGTATGCCTGTAGCTGGATAGCCCACCTTTCTATTCTTGGTGGTGCTAGGCGTGATGATCCATTGAACAGTGGCAACAGGGGTTTGTAGTCTGTCACCACTCTGAATGGATGGCAGTAGAAGTACAGGTGAAGGTGTTGGCACGCGTACCTTATGGCCAAGGCCTCTCGCTCTATTTGCGCGTACCACATTTCTATTTGGGATAGTGCCCGAATGGCTATGCGACAGGAACACAGACTCCCATGGCATTCTCTTGCAAAATTACCGCCCGAGCCCTATGGGGCTGGCGTCCACCACTAGCTCTGTTTTCTTCTTGGGGTGGAAGTAAGCCATGGCTGTCTGGTCCAGGAGAGCCTTCTTGATGTTTTGGAATGCTACTTCTTCTTTGGTGCCCCACTCCCAAGGTGTGCCTGATTTCGTGAGCTGGTGCATGGGTTCCGATAGCGTGACCAGGCTTGGTATAAACCTCCTGCAGTACGTCACCATGCTGAAGAAGCTCCTGATCTCTGTCGGGTTCTGGGGGACCCAGGCGTTCCTGATGGCCTCTGCCTTTCGTGGTTTACACAGAGTCTGTCTCGGGAAAAGACGTATTCCAAGAAGTCTACTGACCCCTGGTAGAATGCGCTTTTCCTCTTGTGCTGGGTGAGCCCCCAGTATGCCAGCCTTTGTAGGGTCGCTCTCAACCTGACATGGTGTTCCTCCTGGCCCTGGAAGTATATCAGGATGTCGTCACTTAGATTTATCACTCAGACCAGGCCTGAGAGGGTCTCTTTGATGGCATTTTGAAACACCTCTGCAGCGGAGGATACAACGAAGCTGAGCCATGTGTACTGTCGGAGACCCACATGCGTTGAAAAGGTTGTGATGTAGCGACTTTCTGGTGCCAGTTCCAGCTGGGGTACCCCAAGTTCAAGTCCAGTTAGAGAACCATTGGGCGCTATTCAGGTCGGCCACAATGTCATCCATTTTCGGGGTCACTTTCTCTCTCTGGATGGCCTGGTTGGGGAGCCTCATGTCAACACATAGCCAAATGGATCTGGCTGCTTTGGCTTCAGTGTGACCACCAGTGGGGACACCCATCGGGAGGGTCCAGACACCTTCACAATGACCCTCTAGTCTTCAAGGTCTTGCAGTTCCTTTTCCATAAGGGAGCGAAGATGAAAGGGGATGCACCTGTGCCAAAGTGCCCTCGGCTTGACGGCTTTGTCTATGTGTAGTTTCACCTGGTGCCCCTTCAATTTACCCAGGCCCAGGAAGAGCTGTGGAAATTCTCTCAGGATGTCTTTCGCATGAGTTGAATGGACTTGTTTGGTGACAGACACCAGCTCTAGATCCTCTGCGGTGTGGCACCCCTGCAACATTCCCTTTTTGCCGTTGGTTACGTGGAATCTGGTCTTCACTGAGTGTTCGGAATTCTACACATCGACCTCGATCACACCTAGCAGCGTTATGGGTACTGTTCCTCCATATGTGTATATCTTGGCTGAACTGGGAGCAAGGGGTGGTCTGGGTGACAGTCTGTCATATTGACCCTAGTCCATCACATTCATGGGATCCGCCAGTATCTATTAGTGCATGCACAGTGGTTCCGTTGACCTGTACATTGCACCTCGGAGGTGGATGCTTCTTGTGTCCAGGCCGGACTGCAAATGAGATGACTAAGGTGTTGTCATCATCCTCATTGTACGCAGCTGCTCCTTGTTCCCTTAGCGCTACCGTGGTGTCACTTTCTTCTAGCGTTAGGTGGTGCAGGGTCATAGAGTGGCCTCTTGATGCACCTCCGCGAGAGCATCATCCTCCACCACAGCAGATGCTGGCATAGTGGTAGGCCTTGCCGCACTTTGAGCAGGTCTGCCCCCTTGCCGGGCACCGGTCTTGTGTTTTGTGGTCGAAGCCCCAATGTCCACACTTCCCAGCGGATGGGCAGAGTGGGGCCCACCTGTGTCCAGGCCCGGGGTGCCATTTCACTGCTTCCACTTCTCCTCTTTGACATGGATCTGTTTCTGCGTTGCGGCGGTCAGGGTATTTCGAACTTGAATGACCTCCATCTCCTCCGCGCGTCTGACAGGTAGTGGGAGCGGGTTAGGATGAGGATCTCATCCAGGAGCGTTCCCGGTTGGTTAAGGATCTGGCGCCTCAGCGCAACAGACCTGTATCCTTGGATGTTCTGTGCCCGAATTTCTTCCGTCTGGTCAATGTTCTTGCACGTGGGCACCAGCTTACTCAGCCGGGCATAGAACATGCCTACCGTTATCGCCTCCGTTTGCTGGGCCTAGTGCAGTTTGAATCGCTTGTAGTCTGGGTTCATTTGCGGGTCAAAGTCTCTGTTGAGGGCAGTGCTGGCTGCGTCATATTCATGAGCCTGCCAGGTGTCAGGCAGAGTCTCAAACAGCTCATAGAGCTCTTCACCCCCAAAATGCATCAGCAGGGAATACTTCATCATCCCATCTGTCTCTCTAGTCCCCGTAAAGTAGTGGTTAAGACGACCCTCCCAGAGCTTCAATCTGGGCGCAGCTGTAGCTGGGTTGGCGATCTGGCTTAACGGTGGTATCAGTGTTACAGATGTGTGCAAGAACGGTGTTGGTGGTGCTTGTGCCTGCTGCTGTGGGGCTGGTGGGTCGCCCATGGTGTGCAGATGCTTGTCTCTTCTATTGTGGGTGTGGCACTCCGTGGAATGCATGAGGTGTCACTGTGTTCTTATATCCCTGGGATGATGGGACTGACCTCGTTTATGGTCTGAGCAGTGCCGTCTGTGACACTCCTCCCCTGGGGCCTCGAGACTGACCTGCTCTTTTGTGGAGGCTGGGCCCTCCGCCTGTACTTCTGGTCCCACTGCCTTATCTGCAATCGTTGCATGGTGTGGCCATCTGATGGGAGCACACTGGTAGCCAGAAATGTAGTGTAAGTAGCTTGGGGTAGTCTCTCTGTTCCAGACAGGCACTCCCTGGTGCAGGTCCTATTGCTCCATGTTCACTCATGGCTCCTTGCCCTGACCCTGTCAGGAAAGGGGCGTCCGCCTGTTCTTGGGCCTCAGATCGGCCAAGAGTGCTTTCCTGTGGGGCTGCTGCAGGCCAAGCGACCTCACTGTGTGTCTTGCGCGGGCTGGGCCATTGAAGCCTCTTGCAGCCGGGGTGTTGGAGTCCTTCCACTCAGGATTATGGGTAGACTCACCTCGGGTCCCAGGGCGGTGCAGCGAGGTGCAGCAGCGGGTTGCTGAACCAATGTGGCCAGCATTGGGTGGTTTCTCCCGCCAGGAAGCCTGCCTCTCAGACGGCTGCATCTCCCCCAGCAGCATACCGGATCTGTGAGTGCAGAAGGGGGAGAGCGGAGCGAGGGTCCGTATTTCCCTTGTCGCCAGTATAGCACACAGGCCTTACCACGCTGAGGCCTTCGCTGCGTGAACAAATGGGAATACACTGCACAACAGGTTCTTGTCTTGGCCAGAGGTCCTGTGCGACCCGAGGCCCATTTATTTGTACTCTCGGACCAAGCCCGGTCACGAGGGGGTGGTGCGGGGATACATTTTAGGGAAAAGGTGGGGTGGCTCTCTACATCATGGAACAAATGTAGTACTGCAGTGTCAGCCACTGCAAGCTTCCTTCAAAGACATGGAAAAAGTATGCTACGGCAGGACTAGTCAATGCAAGCTTCTTTAAAAAATATTAAACAAATGTGGTACTGCAAGGCCAGTGCAAACGTTCTTCAAAGACATGAAACAAGTTTGGTTTTCGGGCTGGTTCAAGCTTGCTTCGAAGGCATGGAAGAAGAGCAGTACTGCAGGGCCAGCCAGTGCAAGCTTCTGTCAAAGACATAGCACAAGTGTGGCATTGCACGGCCATTGCAAGCTTCCTTCAAAGACATAGAACAAGTGTAGCACCAGTTAGCATCATTTAATGTCCCCCTTAAATACAACAAATAAACAGCATTTCAGATTTGGTACAGGTGTAAGAAACAGCGCGGGTGTATGAATGCAAGCTTGACTAACACTCATAGCAAGATTTCCACACACAAAACAGGGACAGCATCCGGCAGGAGTACACACTTCTCTCATACTCATAGAACACATCCCGATCTGGTCAGAAACATTGCAAGTTTCTCTCACATAAATACAACATGGGCAGCATCTACAGGAGCAGTCAAGCATGTGTGTAAACACACAAACATAATCTGCAGCATTTGGCAACAGTGTAGTTCGCCTCACACACAGTTCAGGGACAAGATGGTCCTAAGCAGCGCAAGCTTAGATTTCCTCAAATAGAGAACAGGTATCACATTGACAGCAGCATCTAAACGTATTTCAGGCACAGAATATCTAGAGTATAGAGGTGGGCGAGTAACTGAAGGCACAAGCTAGATGCTCTGAACAGGCTCCGCTCAAGGTCCTCGTGGGGGTGATGGAAGAATTAATGTTTCTAAATTCATATTTTAAAACTATCACTTTTAATAAACGACTCTCAACGAAGTGATATAATATGATCTATTAAGGTGGAATGCTTGTCGTAGAATTTTTTTAATTTTGAATGCTAAATGGTCCCATGACTCAGCTCATACCTGGGTTCTTAGAGCCTAGACAGACTGTGAAAGCCAAGACAGACACTTAACTCAATTTTTCCTCTTAATTTGTTGGCTCGCCTGCTTCTACTACAGTATTGTATAACAGTTACTTGAGTTCCCCCTCTTTCAGTATCTCGCTCTAGGGAAACAACCTCTGGTTTTCCAAGATCTAGCTGGTTTTCATGGATCTCAAAAGGATAACTATTCCTACTTCTAGTTTTAAAAAGGAAGAATTGTTCAATAACGACCCCAAGAAGTTGTGTAAAGTTACCTGTGCATTTTGTTTTAGCATAACATGAAACAAACAATGCTCAAATAGTTCTTTGCCCCGTTCCACCACTCTATCTCAAATAAGTCTATGCTCCTTTCAAATCTGCCATCGTCTGCCCACCACCCATCACACAGTGGTCACTGTGAGTATCTTTTTTTAGAAGCCCCCCCCAGCGGCATGGGCATAACTTCTTCTTTGACCCATGCTGGCGTCGGGCTGCCAGGGCTGCACTCCTCATGTTACAAAAGTGAGCATACCCACTGCTCGGCCTTTGAGAGCATTGCCATGAGGCTTTGGGACTGCCCCTCAAGTGATTCAGTAGATTCTGCTTCATGGAGTCTGACTCCTGCAGATAAGGGAATAGGTCAGAGCTAAGCTAATAGCAGGCTCCCATTGCTGAACTCCTGTGGCCCTAGTAGGCAGTAGTGCTGGGGATGCTGCCATCAAAGTTACATCATTGAACTCACAGGGTTTCTCAAAATTCCAAGAATTACCCAAAGAACAAGTGTTGCAAATGAACCACGCCCCTTTACCAGGTGCTAAGGGTGAAGCATGTAGCTGGCGTTGCGTTCAGGAGTACACTGTCACAAATATTTTGCTAAATCACTATGTGGTAGCCACTGCCATTTACAGACAGCACATTTTTCCTATTGAAATGCCAACTAAATTTGGAGACATACAATTTTGAGGATAAAACAATATAGCACACAAACAATAATGTGTGGAAATTGGGTTTCAGGGAATATTTGTCGTTTGCACATCCCCAAGTGAAGTGTTTTGATTTGTTTTTACCCTAATAAAATCTTTGCTTCCATCACACTTTAGAATTAGAAAAAAACACTTAATTTGCTCTTTCCTGTTTTTTTTTCCAATGTTTGTTCAGTTCATTTATAGGTATTTAAATTGTGTTGTGTGTTAGAAGAAAAAGCCAGGGCAGTATGACTCAGGGGAAAAGGGAACCCTGGCAAGGAAAGTCAAAATGGGGAACCGGAAAGGAAGGAGGCAGTCATTGGAATAGTTGGCTAGAGAGGAGATGAGGAGAGACATTCTCTTGGTGAGATATTCGAATAAAGGAATCAAAATACACCTCAAAGTGTCATGCCTATGCCCCTGCAATTTCACGACACAAGTGGCAAAGAGGGTGGGATGAGTACCGCACATTACCAGGAGAGATCCAGGAGTGATAATGCAATGTCAGGAGCACGCCCCGGCTATGCAGAGGAAGATCGGTGAGCAACGCAATGTCAGGAGCCCACCCTGGTTGTGCGATGCATCATCAGGACAAGTGTTGTACCAGGAGCCCACCCTGGCCACGCTGTGGCAAACAGTGACACAACAGTGACAGAGTGACACTGGGATCCCACACCGGGTGCACAGAGGAAGTTCAGCGAGTGACACAACATCAGGATCCCACCCCAGTCACGCAACACAGATTTGATGCAAGCGTGGTGTCAGGAGCCCACACTGACCATGCTGTGGTGAAGAGCATCACAAGTCTTACCTACAGTAAGCTGGATGCCTGCCACTTGCCCACTCGTTGCATTCTATCAAGCCAACTGTCTGATATGGCCGAGTTTCAGCGGGTTTTCCACTCCTCTCAGCAGCCATCTTTGGGTCAGGCTGTGAGGGACTGGCGGCAGTCATTTTAAAGTCAGACACCCTCACTCTACAGCATTTCTTTTCACTTACAGCGACTATAAAGGCTGCAAAATCCGGTTTCATACACAAGTAACAAAAGGAGCAGTCTCCATACATTATCCTCCATCTCCCACTGCAAGGGAAGCTGCAGCTAGTGCCCACACTGACAGCAGGTCATTATAAAGACATTGCCTAACATCTCTCAGACTCAGATATTGGCGGCACAAAAGATTAGACATCCTAAGCTGTTATTTACTCTTCTATTCGTCCAGTGCATGCCTCAGCTTCTGTATTTAGTCTCAACAGTGGTGTTCCTCACTTCCACTTAGACCACGTTGACACCATCAAATTCCACGGAAAACACTCAGCCAAGAGAAGCCATGCTTGGTGTATCATTCCTATGCCCACCGGAGGCGCTGACTCTCACGCCAGCAGTGGCACGGGGCATCGCTGGCAAGAATGGCTGGAAGTTTTCGAGGATTTCATGAAAGGGTCACAAGTCACTCACCCAGAGCAATGTCTCATTGCGCTGTGCAACCTGGTAGGCAAGGAAGTGGAACAAATCATCCAAGAATTGCGGGTGGACTCAACATTGTCTTATCAAGCGGTGCGTGAAGTTCTCAATAGAAAGTTCCTTCACAAAAGAAACATTGACTTTGAACGATGCACCTTCAATCTGGTCAAGCAAGAGAAGGATAAACCCATTGGGGAATTGATTACATGCCTAAAATTACTGGCACGACATTACGCGTTTGGACACTTTCACAACAGAAGATGTTCTACGTCTAAGGATCATAGAAGGATTCCAATCGGATGTCACTTCGTTGACATCTTTTAAAGAAAAGCTATTCCCTGAATGACATAGAAGAAATTAATAGAGTCAATGACCGAGTGGAAGAACATGCAAAAAAACAGAGGCAGGGAAATTGGAAAAATGGGAACAAGCATTCTGGCTCCAGGCTCACCACAAGGACCGACGTCAGTCTGAGTATCGACATACACCCAAATCCACAGATCGTCATCGAAGTCCAAAGCACAATGACAAAAGGAAAGACCACAAACTGGAGTGCTATTGCTGTGGTCCAGACTACTCACACATTGTACCATGCTCTGCCACAAGTCAAGAATGTCAGCAATGTAGGAAAAAATAATTTTGATAAAGTGTGCAGGGTGTCACAATGAGACTTATTGAAAAAATAAACAGAATCCAGACCTTGACATCATGCAAGGCAGTATGTGGTCACGGAGAACCTTCCTTCAGCTCTTCACGATCAAGTCTATGGTCACATGCTAACTACAGATCTCAAAGATCCCTGTTCCGTAACTCAAGATCCCTCAAACCCACGTCACAGGACAGTGATGAATATGTTTGCATGGTTGCTGATCAGGATAGGCTAAACAAATACCCAAGGCTACACATACAAATAGGAAAGCACCACGCCAAATTTGTACTAGACAGCGGTGTGTCTCTCAACTACATCTGTGTCACAGAATACAATAAGATGAACCTCAAGCCCAAGCTACAAAACGCTGCTGTGTGAGTGTATGCCTGGATATCCAAAGAGCCATTGCCGTGCCTAGGACAGTTTTGAACGACTCTCACATGCAAGGAGAGAACTGTTGAAGCTCAAATTCATGTAATTGGTGGACCTGAAGCAGCAGACTGCTTACTTAGCCTGCCCTTTGTGGAGTCACTGAAGTTAGGGGATACACTATACAAAATTCACAAAGCAGGAAAAGCAGAAAACCCCATCAACTACATGTTGAGACATCCTGCGAGAGTCCACCTGCAGTTTCACTTGAAGCCATCACATAAGAGGCCACACTTCAAGATGTGGCACTTTATCTTCAACAGACATGGGGAGAAACCTGGAAGGGGCCAGGACCACCAAAAGGTAGACACCAAAGAAACGATCTCTTTTCGGCATGACACAGAAGAACCACCATAGTCACTGCAAATGTGAGATCCGCCGGAAGGCGTATTGTGTTATGTGGCACTGGGATGAGTAGTGCGCACCAGAATCCCCACCTGGGAGAATCCAGCAGGTCATGCCTGTCAAGCTCCAGACCAGGAAGTTATGGCAGAGCAGGACCTTAGCAAAAAGATCAAAATGAAAGAACATGCAGACATTTGCCAGCAAGCAAAAATATCAACTATCCAGGAAAGGGACGGGGTCCTGGTCAGGAAAGAGCAGAGAAAAAAGATAGATAGCTGACATAAATGTCTGTTACAAGTGACCAATTTAAAAGGAACTATGATCACCGCAGCCTTAAATCACAAGAGGATAACCAGAGACATCCCTCGTTGCAAGAAGGGTGAGTTGGGAATCAATAGACCTGCAGCCAGCTTAAAGAGTGACCCCTCTGGAGCTGATCCGGAATAAACCAGCAGAGATTCACACTTGTAGCTGCAGCACAAACAGAGCCAAGATCACCACTCCAATCGCAGCAAACACTTCAACAACTTGCCTGTTTTGTTAAAGAACTCTAATGACCTATGTCAATTAATTAGAATCAACTTTTCGTGAGTGGGAAGAGATGTAATGTTGTAACTGGACGTTAACGTCAGGGCAGTAGGACCCAGGGGAAAAGGACACCCTGGTAGGTGTAGTGGCGCGGTCTAGTGGTTGCTACAACGTGACGTGCTGTCGGCCATGTTTGGGGCTGCGCGCGAAGTCAAAAAGGGGAAACGGAAAGGGAGGAGGCATTTATGGGAATAGTGGGCTAGAGAGGAGATGGAGTGGCATGCTCTCCTAGAGATATTCGAATAAAGGAATTGAAATACACCTCGATGTGTCGTGGTTATTTCCTTAAACTGTCACAACACGACACCTACCTCCTACCATGTTTGTTTATCCTTTCCCTTAGATCAGAGGCCCTGGGGGCCTTAAGTGATCTCAGGGGGGGGCACCAGTCTCTGGCCAAAAGAAGCATCATCCTTTGGTATGAGTGTTAAAAAAATGAGCGGTAGTAAGCCACCTTGTAATGGGCCATCACTAACAACTTTTGTCATTTATATCCTGACTGAGAGTATGTGTAAAAAGGGATAACCAAGCTTAACTGCAGGGTTTAAATATGTTTAAATGTTTTTTTTTTTTTTTTTACAGGGGTGCGCAGCATTAGGAAGTTTGACGACCACTGCCTTAGATTAATTAGTTCGGAATTCCTTAGCCAGATAGAGCCGTTATGAATGACTGTGCTATGACTCAATGGCCGCTAGAGGGCAGTGGGTGCTCTAGGAAGACAGAATCGAGTAAGGCTTAAGAATGCATGAAAGAACAGTTCGCGCTTGCGTGCACACTGCTGATAGCCACACGTGTTTTATTTATATCGTTCTACAGAACTCGTGCCTTTTGTCTAAAAGAGAAACATTTGCTAGAGAACCCTTAAAATAATTTTCAAAAACAGCAGTTGCTAAAGTTTCAGTGTTAATGAAAGGCCGAAACATATCAGCTCTTTCTAGTGTTACGAACAGTCGCATTATTAGTCTTTGCACAGTAACTCGATAAACTATTAGTAGTTAAAAGCTGGTTCGTATTACGTGTTTTCATCATAAAGCGTATATTGTAGTGCTACAGAAATATAACACGTGTATAAGTTTATATAATGAACTATTGCTAGAAAGTCAAAGCACATTACTCGGTAACCATCATGAAAGGAGATTTTTTTTTCAAATCTGACAAACATTCTTGAGGGGCACAAAATGAAATGAAAGCAGCCCTTAAAACAATTGTGAGTTCTCATGCCAAAATGAATCAAGTTTTACAAAGCTAGCAAGTGATCAAATTTCATCCTGAAAGGTAGTTGTAATAATAGTGTGCATGTGTCATTCATTGCAGGCGGCCCCAAAAAAGGCAGGCATGATTTGAATGTTATGGTACACCTGTAGATGTGGCTTAAAGGTTATTAAAAGAGAACGTTCTAAGAAGAAACGTATGAAAACGCTTCTGTTGTGGTAGGTCTGGAAATAAATTAAAATATACTCGAGGCTAGTCGTATGTCTTTCAGAAAGTGGAGGGCAGAGCTGGGCTCTTCAAATATTAAAGATTGTTGCAGCTGGGTTGCTGTAAGCTGTTGGGCAGGACCGTCACAAAGAAAGGGCAGCTGAGAATCTTTTTCCTAGCCTCAGGCGCTGTGTATTTTGAGTTTCCCTTCTCCTGTTACATGTTTTTAGATATTAAATTTGAAGGCTAAGTGGCCAGCAGCCGAAGGGAATGGTCGCCTGTTAGCGCGGCTCCCCGGCCCTCGCCTGAATATCCCTTACCTAGATCCGTCTCTGGGCGCGAGACTCCCCGGTGAGCGGGAGGCTCGGTGACGAAGCCCGGTGTGCACCACTACGCCTCCTGATTGACCCTTATTCCAGCGCTGAGGCGACAGTAAAGACTGGAGAAGAGCCTCCCCCGGGCAGCTCCGGCAAGATGGCGGCCTGAGCTCGGCATCGGCTCTAAGACCTGGCAGCTCCGGGAGACCTCCTTGCTAGCCTCGATCAGGGCTTGCCCTCCGGAGGCCACCGGAGGGGATTGGACACCCTCTCCTACCATTGGGGCGGAGCAGCGCCATCCTGATAGGTATACGGGGCCGCGACGAGAGGGGCGAAGCGGGCCGCCACTGGACCTCGGCCTGGATTCTACGCTGCGCCCCGGCTTCGCGGCCTATTTGTCGGCCGCTCGAAGTCCACCCCTGAAGCTCCGCCTTCTCTCCCTGAGCTTTCAGATGACTCCCCTTCAGGCCCATAAATACGCTCGACTTTGAAAGGTGCCTGGGGCGCGGGCGATACAGAGGCAGACGACAACCCCCCCTGAGTCCACCCCAGCAGCTCCCACAGCAGAGGCCCGCATGACCGCGGCCGCAGCGCAACTGGGCCCCGCCACGCCGAGACACCACTGGCCCCTGCAGTCCCCGAATTGATGGCCTGATCAAGACACGGCCCACACCGCTAGCCTCCATTAGTGGCCTCCCTTCAGCGGATTTGAAGGTAGAGAGCTATGAGCCCCACCACGCAGCTGCTCTGAGATACGTGTGGCCTACTGTGTTTCAATTCCTGCAGGGGCACACGTCGTGGCTTCACTGTGAGTCTTGTTCCTACAGACGCCGTGATTGTCTTGACCTGCGAGACCCCATAGGCCCTACCGGGGTCACAAGTGACAGAGGCCTGACTCAACATTCCCGGCGAGGCGGAGGGGAGGATTGTAATCGATAACCTTGCACTGGGTAATGGCCTCTTTGTCCCTCTGAGTGACAGCGTCCCTTGAACTCAGCTGCCTTTTACTACTCGTGGTCTCATTGACATCTCTTCTATCGGTGGTGGCCGGAGGGTCGGATCTGTTCAGTCTTCGACCGCGTGTTTCCTAGGTGGGTGCCACCCCTTGACGGCAGATACGAGCCCGGAATAGGGTCACCTGTTTGCATCTCTGATGGCTTCTATTAGGGGAACCAAGAACTCCACTCAGAAACAACGAAATAAACTCTCTTGGGAGCTAAGGGAGACGGTAAAAACCCACCGTCGGATGTCCCCGCACAGGTTGTTTCCCCCGCCCCATTGGCAAAGGCCCTCACCCTGGAGAATGTCATGGAGGCAATCGCGGGGGTCCGGACCTCATTGGAGACTCGCATAGACTCAGTGAACATAGAGGTAACGTTGTTACGCGCGGATCTCCGTAAAATGGACTCTAAAGTACGAGATGTTGAGATAAAAACCCCAGCCCTTATTGATGACACTTCTACTCTGCAGCAACAAGTGGCACAACTCCAGCAGCAGCAGCGGCAAATGTGGGACCTCCTGGACGATTATGAAGGGCGGGCGAGACGGAACAACATCCGCATCTTGGGGGTCCCGGAGAGGATGGAAGAGCCCGCGGCCGACCTCTTTGTCGAGGATTTAGTTGTGAAGCACCTCCAGCCCAAAAAGTTGTCTAACTATTTCTTGATTGAGCGAGCCCACAGAGTCCCGGGAGGGAAGCCAAAGCTAGGGGCCCTCCCCGACCCATCATAGCGAGGGTCTTCAACTTCAGAGACCGGGACGTCATCCTTCAAACGGCCAGGGCAGGATCACTGCTAAGAATAGACAATGCCCGCATCTTATTCTTTCCATACTTTGCGGTGAAGGTGCAAGCAAGGAGACGCAGTTTCTTGGAAGTTAAAAAGGCCCTGCGAGATCAACACATTAAATACTCCATGCTGTTCCTGGCCAAATTGTGTGTTGAGTCGGAGGGTAGGGTCTGATTCTTTCTGTCTCCGAGCGAGGTGTGGGACTGGCTGGAGGGCTGGCGCTGGGCGGAACAGACTTTAGGCAGGCATGGAGCGTCTGGTGCTCGCTCCGATCGATATCTGCAACCGGAGAGCCCTGAACTGTTTACTGCAGTCACCCAGAGTGACCAGTGAGATCTCCCGAACTCTTGAGATTGAAATGATGGGATTTCCGTGTTACTAATGTATGGTCTAGAATGGTATGCTTCTTAAATGGGATAGCGGTGGGCAGTCTTAGCCTTGTGTCATGATGCCTTGATCCAGCTCTCCCCTTCCTCCCCCCCTCCCCTCCCTTTTCTTTAGTGGCCTTTAGTTGCCTTAACACTAATATGTATCTTGTATTGGGTGGATATACTGCAGATGACCACAATGGCTAATGATGGCCCCAGAACACTTGAGGTTGGACTAATGGACCTGCCGCGAGGTGACAATCTTTATTACCCAGTGCTGTGTGATTTTTGAATTGAGAGACAAGGGGTAACCTAGGCCTTGTGTTTTATTCCTTGATCCTGTCCCCCCCCTCCCTTCCTCCTCTTCATTTCTCAATCTCCTGGGGCTCTGGGTCGCCTCGGAACTTGTACGCTCTTGGTATTATGTTGACGCGCACACTAATGTGTATTTGGCTCCTACATTTCATCGCCCCAAAATCATTCCTCCATTTTCAGGCGAGAGGCATCATCGGCTCACCAGGTACACCGTTTATGGTTGGGAGGGCGACAGGCACTCTGCCGAGTTGGGGTGTGGATAGTTTCAGGTCCGCGGGCAGGGAAGCAGGGTGGGGAGGAGGGCAGGGTGGGGGGGGGATACCGGGTTTGGGGTTGTTTGTTTGTTTGGTTTTTGTTTCACAGATCCTATCGCAGTCTTCCATCCTATCTTCAATGGTGCTTTTTATTTTCTTTGGTTGTTTGTAGAGTTTGCAGAGTCCTCCTCGATTTTGGGCATGATGGACGCCACCGTCCGGCCTCTGTCCGGCCTCTGTCACCATCTTCTCCTTGTTCCCATCTGGCTCAGCCCCTGACTGCAATCATACTCATATTGATGGCCATGGAGTTATTTATAGCCCCTCCTGGTGGGCCCTCTAGCCATCTTTTAGCATATAAACCACCATGACACAATCACACACTAGGGCACTCACCCTCATGACGTGGAATGTTAATGGTCTTGGAAGCAAAATAAAGAGAGGAGTAATGCTGGAGTATCTCAAACGTCACACTCCTGATTTGGTGTGGCTCCAAGAGACGCACTTGATGGGCAACACTTGTCGGGCACTCCATCGAGGGTTTCACCACTGGCTCTCGAGGCACTGGCATTCTTGCCAAGAAAAATCTTCCACTTACTTGTACTAAGACGTGGGCGGCCCCCTAGGCCGCTTTGCGGTGGCCGAGACCACATGGGAGGGACGGCACCTAAACGTTGTCTCGGCCTACATCCCACCAGCACTGAGCAAGGATGCATTGACGACCCTAGAACGACTGCTGTTAGACCTCTCCCAGGGTACACTGGTAATTGGGGGGGACTTCAACATGACGATGAACGACGCTATAGATAGGCATCCCCTGCGTGCTTCCCATGGGCGGGGTTCGGAACTTCTAGACCTTATGCAGGCGATGGGTTTGGAGGACCTCTGGCAGACGTCTCATCCCGACACCTCTTACTTCACACACTATTCCAACGCTCACAATAGTATGTCCCGCATTGATTACATCTTTTGCCACACGACGGATGTGGGTTTCTTTCGCAACCCAAAGGGACTTCCCCGAGGTATCTCGGATCATTCTCCGCTCACTGTCGAGCTTACCTACCATCGGCAGGTGACTAGGGGACCCATAGTCATCAATCCATGGCTCCTGAAAATCCCTGACATCAGAGATAGCCTGCTTGAACATACCGAGTATTACTTTGCCGAGAACCTTGGTTCGGTCTAGTCGGCCGTCACGATTTGGGAAGCGTACAAAGCCGTTATCAAGGGAAGAGCGCTAGCTCTTAAGTCTGGATACCAACGTAAGCAGTCCGAGTTACTGCTTCAGACTGAAACCGAGTTGCTCCGCCTGAAGCCAGACCTTAATACTAACCCATCCGATGAGACAGCTACCCGTCTCAGATTTAAACAACGCAAATACAAGATGTTGACCTTAGAAAAGGCTCAAGCCCGATTGTTGAACACTCGCCACCGAGTCTATGAGCTGGGGGACAGGGCAGGTAAAAGGCTTGCTTGGCTAGAACGCCGCAAACTGGGCTCTAGATGGGTTCCGCTGCTGGTCCGTCCTGATGCCTCACCCATCACTGACCCACTAGCTATAGCTGAGGCCTTTGCAGACCACCTGGAAGAGGTCTACTCCTCTAGGACATACTACTCAGCAGACGAATCCAGACTCCTTCTGGAGGAAATGCAGTTACCCACTCTCTCAGACTCGGATAGGGACGAATTGGATGCTGATCTCAAAACTGAGGAGCTTATGAATGCTCTGTTTGCAATTAACTCGGGCAAGGCTATGGGGCCTAATGGTGTCCCCACTGAGTTCCTCAAGGGGATGGCTCAGGAGGTGATCCCTCACTTGAAGGCTATGTTTGAGGAAAGTCTTGATCACGGCAGTCTGCCGCTTGACCAGCGCCTGGCCTCAATAGCAGTCATCCATAAACCTAACAAATCATCCACTGACTGCGGCTCTTATAGGCCGATTTCTCTCATAAATGCTGAGGTCAAGATTCTGGCCAAACTCCTGGCTACCAGACTCCTTACGGTCCTCCCCTCCCTGGTGCATGACGACCAATTAGGATACCTTCCGGGCCGTAAGATGGCCTTAAACCTCCACAGACAACACAACGTCTTGGGTAGACAGCCCTACATACAGGAGGATGCTGCAATTCTATCCCTTGATGCCACCCTGGCATTCGATTCCATAGAGTGGTCTTACCTTTTTGAAGTCCTGAGACGTTTTGGATTTGGCCCTGTTTTCATTCAATGGGTCCGATTGCTATACACTGATTTATTGGGCCAGGTACGAGTCAACGTCCACACCTCCAGACAATTCCAACTGCATAGAGGGACCAGACAGGTGTGTCCCCTATCCCCCTTCCTGGTTGCACTCACCTTAGAACCCTTAGCCCATTGGATCCGAACTGGTGTTTCCATCAAAGGGCTGCGGTGAAATGATGATACGATTGATAAAATATCCCTATATGCAGATGATATTCTTGTTTATGTTTCCTCTCCCAAATCCCCCATTAACAGTCTGTTACATGTCATTATAAATTTTGGTAAATATTCTGGTTTCTCAATCAATTGGTCCAAATCGGTTTTATATTGTCTTCATGGTCCTCCACCCGCTCTTCCGAGAGGGTTCTCAATTGCCGTGGCCAGGGACGGATTTAAATATTTGGGTATTTTTGCTACTCCGGATCCCAAAATCTTCTACGATCACAACCTAAAAAACCCATTACAGAGGCTTCATAGCGACGTATCTCACTGGCGTGCGCTGCCCTTATCACTCACTGGCAGAGTGGCTCTTTTCAAAATGTTAGCACTCCCGCGTTTTTTATATGTCCTTCAAAATTGTCCATTCCCAATTGCTGACTCCTACTTCAGAGCATTGGAGGGTGACCTATGGCTCCTCCTATGGGATGGAAAGGCGCCTCGAATTGCCCTGAACAAACTTACTCAGGGTTGGTACGATGGGGGTATTGCCTTGCCAAACATGCGCCTCTACTATTGGGCCTCCCAATTGGTAGCTACCGACTCCTGGATTCACGGGTCACCTACAAACCCGGCCTTTCTTTTAGAACGCTACCAGACAGGACGAGAGGGGTACCTGGGCGCCCTATATGGTAAATTCCCCCGAAATCACTATGTGGGACCAATGTCACAAACCATAGCTATTTGGCACCGAGCCACCAGGAGCTTGGGATGGTCCGAAGTGTTTACTAAAGCTACCCCGCTCTGGACCTCACAGAAGCTAGGTTCCCTTTGCCATCATAAGGGATTTGATAGATGGGACATGATCGGCATCTCCACCCTGGGCGACTTGATCCACAAAGGGAAACTATTGACTTTCACCGAGCTCCAACAGCGCCACTCTCTTGCCCGGGCTAGAGGCCTTCCGGTACCTCCAAATTACACATGCTATCACTACAAATGTATCCGACCTTTCCTCCCCTTCGGAAGCCTCACCTCTTGAGGATAGGTTACTATCGGAACCTCTCCTGACAAAGGCAATCTCTTGCACATACCGCAAATTATGCAACAATATGCCCGACTCTTTCCAGTCCCTACGAGACAAGTGGCAGGGGGATGTGGGAGACCTGGAGGATGACGAATGGAGATCGGCGCTGATGTCTCACAGGGAAACTGCGATAAATCACCGCTTCAGGTTGATCCAATTGAAAATCCTACACAGAGCCTATATGCCCGCTCCTCTCCTGGCCAAACTGGGTAGGCGCCCTGATGAAAAGTGTCTCTGAGGGTGCGGCCTCCCTGGTTCCTTTTACCATGTTCTGTGGGAATGTCCAGTAATCTAGCAGTTTTGGGACAGGGCGGCTCAAAAAATGACAGCAGCGGTAGGGAAGCCCATTCCACTTTCCCCTAAAGAAGGGATTCTTAACGTGAGGGGTGCCGCAGACCTCACGGAGGTGGAGCTTCAATGGGTGGCCTTGGGTTTCCTGTTGGTGAAACGTGCAGTGGCAATGCAATGGGGTGCCCCCCAGAGGCCTCTCCTGGTGGGTTGGGTGGCGGAAATGGATAGATGCATGCTAGCTGAAAAATCTGTATTTAAGATCAGGGGATGCCCCAAGAAATGGGACAAAAAGTGGGGTCACTGGAATGCGTATAGAGGTGAGATCTGTACCTCCCCCACTGTGGATATGGCTATGGGTAAGGCCGGACCTAGACGGTGTAATGATCTTTAATGTGATTTTCTTTCTGTAATGCCCACCATATCTGATTTTGTATTGTATTGATTCTTTACTGGATAATGACTCTGCTTTTCTTTTTGTTTTGTCAATAAAAATGTTAAATCAAAAAAAAGAAATTGAAGGCTAAGGGGGTAGGTTTTCAAACATTCAGAGCTGGGTTATCATCACAAAAGGGATGCTAACCAGCACACATTTTGTGGGTAAAATTTACTATCAAGAGCTTAACTTGTTTTGCGCTGGAAAGTACACTAAAAGTAGCTCAAAGCAGCACCAATCACTGCTTTGTGTCACTTAGCGCCAAGGGGGCGTTACATGGGTGTTTGTAGTATGCTGCTCAGCAAGGATGTGTGTATTGTAGAATGTTGAAGGTTACAACATTGGTGTGGTTTGACAGTTGCTGCATGGGCTGAGCAGAGCACAGACTGCTCCTGGTGGAGCTCTCCTTGATTACTACTTAAATAAATACCATTTATGAATTTACAAAGAATGGACTACCCGCATTTATAAGAAAAGTGATGACGGCATCTAAGAAGAAGTGAAAATACAATGTACAGAGCAAGGAAATATAATGATGTAAATATAACTGTAAAGACACCATGAAGTACCGTATTTTCCGGCGTATAAGACGACCTTTTAACCCCTTAAAATTTTCTGGAAAGTCGGGGGTCGTCTTATACGCCGGGTACAAAATTTTATGGTATTTTTTCATGCGCTTTTTCATAGCGAGGACTTCACTCGAAGGTGTCAGACCGCTTCACAATACGAAATAACAAGAAACAACACACCTTATGTTAAAAAATACAGCCACCGACCCTGGCAACGTCCAAAAATACAGCCACCGACCCTGGCAACGTCCACACCCAGGCCCCGCGCCATGAATTGTGCAAGTATCGAAAGCGAGCATGTTTTTGTCATAGCGAGGACTTCACTCGAAGGTGTCAGACCGCTTCACAATAGGAAATAACAAGAAACAACACACCTTATGTCAAAAAATACAGCCACCGACCTTGGCAACGTCCACACCCAGGCCCCGCGCCATGAAGTATCGAAAGCGAGCGTTTTTTTCATAGCAAGGACTTCACTCGAAGGTGTCAAACCGTTCACAAGCGAGCAAATGGCGCCATGAGTCTTACCTCGACTGCCGCTGCCGCTGTACACGCGCCTCCAACCGCTTGCACATCCCCAGGCAGACGAGGCAGCAGGACGAGGCAGCAGGACGTCCGAAACACGGTACATGGTAATGGGCAGCCAGCGCCGAAGATGGCAGCGCCCAGTGTGTTGACACGTTTGGCACGTTTGGCACGTTTTGGCACGCTCACCTCTCCCCTTGGCATGGGCGTGGCATAGAAAGGGGACTGTACAATGTTCCCGAATGTTCCCGAAGGCAGTAGAGCACTTGCCGTGATTGGCTGGTTGTTGCTAAGAGGAAAGGCAGTCTCGTGACCAGATAGCGTATTTGCCGTACCGTACGTGTGGTGTTGAAGACAGTCTCTGCACCTGTCCATACTGTACAGCACCAGTACCGTACATCGAGTGCAAATGACTGACAGTCAAGAACCCGGCAAGGCTCCAGCAGCACATTCCGTGCAAATGGCAGACAGCGAAGAACCCGGCAAGGCTCCAGCAGCGCATCCAGAGCAAATGGCTGGCAGTCTAGAACTCAGCAAGGCTCCAGCAGTGGCAAGGAGAAGGAAATATGAAGCCAGCTACAAACTCAAAGTTGTGGCTTTTGCCACGGAACATAATAACTGTGCTGCTGCTAGGCAATATGGAGTGACAGAGAAGATGGTTCGGGCCTGGAGAGCAAATGAGCAAGCATTGCGGAGTATGCCAAGGGGCAAGTGTGCACTAAGAAGAGGCACCCCACATTGGCCAGAACTGGAAAAGCATGTAGCAGACATGGTGGCCGAGCATCGGCAAAGCGGGTATGTCGTGACCCGAAATAAAATCCGATTGGTTGCACTTCAGTGGGCCAAATCTAATCCCGATCTCAGCCACAGATTTAAGGCCACTGTGTCCTGGTGTACCAGATTCTTGGGAAGGCATAATCTGGTATTGCGGCAAAAGACAAAAATTGCCCAGAAATTACCTGCGGATCTTGATGCCAAAATGCATAGCTTCCATCGCTACGTCATTAGGCTGCGCAATGAACATGTGTATGCGCTAAGTAGCATCGGAAACATGGATGAAACTCCGATGAATTTTGATATGATTGCCAACAAAACTGTCCATCAAAAAGGCGAAAAGACAATTTTAATAAAAACAACAGGACATGAGAAGTCCAGTTTCACTGTGGTACTTGCATGCACAGCTGATGGTGGCAAACTGAGGCCAATGGTTATTTTCAAAAGAAAAACAATGCCGAAACTCAAGTTTCCTGTTGGTTGTTTTGTGCATGTGAATGAGAAAGGATGGATGGATGAAGAAGGGGTAAAGCTATGGCTTGATAACGTATGGAGCAGGCGACCAGGTGGACTTCTACAAAGGCGTAGTCTACTGGTGTGGGATATGTTCAGGGCTCATTTAACTCCCAGCACCAAGCAAAGGCTGGCAAGACTAAAAACGGATGCTGCTGTTATACCTGGAGGACTGACATCGTTGGTGCAGCCACTGGATGTGTGCCTAAACAAGCCATTTAAAGATCGCATCCGAGAACAGTGGAATGAGTGGATGGTTAGCGGTGAAAAAACATTCACAAAGGAGGAAACATGCGTGCGCCACAGTTGGATGTTTTGTGCAACTTTGTCATAAAGGCCTGGAACGACATCGATGCAGAAACAGTCATAAAGTCTTTCAAGAAGTGTGGCATATCGAATTCATTAGATGGTATGGAGGACGACTATCTGTGGGAAGGTGAAGAGGATGCCGAAGAAGAGACCACATCATCTGATACGGAATTGGTACAAGATCCATACGATGACTGCCTTACAGATGTACCACAAGATCTCATTGACTTACTTATGAGATCAGATGACGAAGAGGAGGATTTTGAAGGCTTTTAAAGGGAACGTTATAAATCCTGTAGAAATCGCTTGGATTTATGGGAAGTTATGGAACGTTTAATGCACTTGCACTGTTTCATGCACTACGTTATTTATGTTTGCCGTACCGTACCGTTATATTCAGAAGTGACAGTTTTTGATATGGTTTTAAATAAAAATATTCTGAGTAAAGCAAGATTGTTTCTACAACCAATTTCTTTGCGTTCAGTCTTTCAGTTTGTAAAATAAACGCTTATAGGTACCCACTGCCCACTGATAAAGCCTAACTGCTCACCCACAGGGAGGAGGACTAGACTAATACGGTAAGTTCAAAATACCGGTACATACTCGGAATGGCTATGCTGCGCTGGAAGTGGGGGGTCGTCTTATACGGCGAGTATAGCACAAAACCTAAAATTTTTCTGCCAAAGTAGGGGGTCGTCTTATACGCCGGGTCGTCTTATACGCCGGAAAATATGGTACTTAATTCTAAATATAATTGTAAGTACTTGTTTTAAATATGACAGCTCGAAGTATCAGCCCTGTTAAATATACATAAAGAAAGTTGCAGTAATGAATAAAGTGATCTGACCCCCATGTACAATAAGGCTTCTCATAGAATGACGTACAATACATAGGAAAGTATAAATACTGTGCCCCAGAAAACAATAAATTAAAATAAGTAAATTAGTCAACGTGGTCTGGAAACAGCTGAAGAACAGTGCTCAGGAACAGGAGACTGACCTAACTCCTTGTAAAATGTCAGAGCTATTTAATTGGAATTGTTCCATGAACTACAGCAATAGGGGTCATGACAATAAGTAGAAGTACGTATGTGGGAAGGATGCCCACCGCAATTCAAATTAGAAAAGATCAGAAACCAGGAATCTAACTCTAGACATTCACAGAAGGCAGAAAAGTTGTAAATTCACGCAGTTGGTTGAGAACAGGAGTGTGAAGCAGAAAAATAGCACTCCAGAAACGGACGCCACAGCGACGTTACAGTTGACGATGAAATCTTAAGTGGACGTCTTTTTTACATGGTTGGCAGAAGACAGCAAGGCATGGAGAGTTCAGGGCGCGTCAGTTTTAATGGGCTCCGGTGATGCCAAACATAAAATGGAGGAACATAAGGTGACGCCGCGGCGGGTGGCATCACCGTGCTCCAAACGTGCATGGTGACCATAATCATTGCCGAGACGCTCACGTCAAGATAGAATGGAGGCATCGTTAGAACGTTGGAGTCAACTAGTCCACTAATCACTATAGGCCTTTCTTGTTGTAAACGGGAAGGTCACAGTATGCCATGGGTATTCGGACAAACATAAAAATAGGTTTCCACAAAGAAATAGTCTTGTTTACAATCTAGATTTATTAAAATTACATTTAAATAAACAGTAAAAACAAGATAAATTCATACAATTCTTCCGAAACAATTAAAATCCAAGATTAAGTATCTTGGAGGGATAAAAATGATTATTCAACAGTTTTATACAAACACAATATTACGGTACACGATAAATGGAAAGACAATCAAAATATGTTCACAATAAACAACAGACTAAACATAATCACAACAAACCCCTCATGTATAAGTGGCCCACTTGATATCTCTGCCACTGTATTTCACTAGATCCAATGGCCGTGGACAATTTGGTTACTCTAAAGCTTTAGTGGAAAGATGTGATACCCATCTAAAGTTTTACCCGGCCCTAACTGGATTCTTTTAGACCAAACAGTGCGTCGACGCGTTTTGGTGCTTAACACTTGATATCGTGGCACCTTCCCCAGGACTTCTTATTTCTGGGGTTTCGGGGAACGGATGGATACACCGTATCTGTAAATATATTAGGAGAAATGTGCGCAGTCAAATATCGTGCATTGAAACCTGTTGTCTCATTTACTCTAGGGGCTGGATTGTTAAGATTAACACATACCCACTCTGACTTTACACTATTAATTAAAGCTGTCATTGTTCTCTTGACAATTTATAATTCCTGACACAAATCCGCTTAATTATAAAATGCAATTAATCACATAATGATGTATACATTGGCTCAATTGCATGTGATTTGTCCTCTACTTTTTCTGTTTGACAATTCCATTCGCCAAGTAGCAAGCATGTGATTCACATATGACATATGGGCCCTCCAAGTCTTTTTCATTGTGGAAGACCAACTGGTATGGGAGGGGCTAATGAACCCAGGGGCCCGGGAAAATAGATAAATATGGATTCTCACCCTCGGGACCGTGTAGGAAACGTTCCTAGATGGGGTCTATTTGAAGTATCACTTATTGGTACTACAGATGTAGTTCTTGGAGCCTTCTGTTAATTAAAAACAACTTTTATTAGGTGTAAGATAGAATCTCCCATCATCTCATCTCCTCACATAGTTTTATAATGGTAGTGTAATGAAAAATAGAAAGGCGCTAGTTACATTATAAATTCTTCAACAGAGCTAAGAGCATAATATCTTTGAGTACAGTATAGACATATGATGGTGTTATACTTGTCTTTACTCAACAGAACACATCCAGTTCAGGAGTAGACCAACGACTTTATATGCCCGTTCCAAGTACGTTTTAAAAACATTTGAGGTAAGACACTACCATTATAAAACTATGTGATTTAAGGAATAGTACCTAAGAAATAGTAGAGTGAAAAAGTGCAATGTACTCTATTACCACAGATATACGACAAGTGGGCAATCGCCTGATAAACAAAAAACCAGGGAACCCCATCAAAAGGAGCTCCCATTACAGGAGAGAGGTAAATATAAGAATGAAAAATCACCCCCCAGTGAGGAGATGATGGGAGATTCTATCTTACACCTAATAAAAGTTGTTTTTAATTAACAGAAGGCTCCAAGAACTACATCTGTAGTACCAATAAGTGATACTTCAAATAGACCCCATCTAGGAACGTTTCCTACACGGTCCCGAGGGTGAGAATCCATATTTATCTATTTTCCCGGGCCCCTGGGTTCATTAGCCCCTCCCATACCAGTTGGTCTTCCACAATGAAAAAGACTTGGAGGGCCCATATGTCATATGTGAATCACATGCTTGCTACTTGGCGAATGGAATTGTCAAACAGAAAAAGTAGAGGACAAATCACATGCAATTGAGCCAATGTATACATCATTATGTGATTAATTGCATTTTATAATTAAGCGGATTTGTGTCAGGAATTATAAATTGTCAAGAGAACAATGACAGCTTTAATTAATAGTGTAAAGTCAGAGTGGGTATGTGTTAATCTTAACAATCCAGCCCCTAGAGTAAATGAGACAACAGGTTTCAATGCACGATATTTGACTGCGCACATTTCTCCTAATATATTTACAGATACGGTGTATCCATCCGTTCCCCGAAACCCCAGAAATAAGAAGTCCTGAGGAAGGTGCCACGATATCAAGTGTTAAGCACCGAAACGCGTCGACGCACTGTTTGGTCTAAAAGAATCCAGTTAGGGCCGGGTAAAACTTTAGATGGGTATCACATCTTTCCACTAAAGCTTTAGAGTAACCAAATTGTCCACGGCCATTGGATCTAGTGAAATACAGTGGCAGAGATATCAAGTGGGCCACTTATACATGAGGGGTTTGTTGTGATTATGTTTAGTCTGTTGTTTATTGTGAACATATTTTGATTGTCTTTCCATTTATCGTGTACCGTAATATTGTGTTTGTATAAAACTGTTGAATAATCATTTTTATCCCTCCAAGATACTTAATCTTGGATTTTAATTGTTTCGGAAGAATTGTATGAATTTATCTTGTTTTTACTGTTTATTTAAATGTAATTTTAATAAATCTAGATTGTAAACAAGACTATTTCTTTGTGGAAACCTATTTTTATGTTTGTCCGAATACCCATGGCATACTGTGACCTTCCCGTTTACAACAAGAAAGGCCTATAGTGATTAGTGGACTAGTTGACTCCAGGGATTTCCCCTTTGACTAACTGTCTTCCTACCCTGTTCCCTGGTGAAAGTGGGGTACCCTCTCTTTTTTGAAACCGGCATCGTTAGAACGCCAGGCAGAGGTGAGAGTGCACGCGCTGTGTGCGTGCGCTTAGTGGGAGGCTCAAGCGATGTTTTGAAAATGGCAGGACGGTTCAACTGCCATGGTGCGAAGGCAAGCAGTAAACGTATTAAAACATGAAAATATAGTGCCACAGCTCACCGGATAGTGTAGAAACTGAGAATCTGGTGCTCCGAGAACATAAGCCGGCTAACAAGAGGTGCCGCAGCACACACGAGAAGTCGATCTGGCAGTCGCTCTTGAGAGGAGGATGGGCTCACCTGTTGTGCTGTTCCTCCTGGAACTGATCGCTACGTTTGAGTCCAATAGACTAGACTCGTCCACTGTTAGGCTGTCAACAATGTTGGAAATGTAGTGTAATGTAGATTGTACTGACCAGACAGCAGGGCAAGGAGGCAGCAAGGCAGGCTGGCAGAAAAATGTAGAGGCAGTCCAAAGGCAGCAAGCCAGGCAGTAGACAGGGAAAACACAGCAGGGCTGGCACAGCTGGAGTTGTGGGCGGCCAGTTCAAGGTTAATGCTTTGCTTGTAACCTTTTGTTGTGCAGCATTGAAGTTCTCCTTTCTCATTGCAAAGAAGGGAGAAGATGTAGTATGCTGCTCAGCCAGGATGTGTGTATTGTAGAATGTTGAAGGTAAGAATGTTGGCATGGTTTGTCAGTTGCTGCATGGGCTAAGCAGAGCACAGACTGCTCCTAGTGGGGCTCTCCTTGATTACTACTTAAATAAATACCAGCATTGAATTTACAAAGAATGGACTACCCGCATTTATTTCCATTACAATGGTAAATGGGCGTTCCCATGCAACCACCCATGCCTTTTGACGCAAGCCCTATCTACAAAGAATTGTAGTCAGGGTTTAGCGCCAAAAGTTAACACCACTTCAAAGAAGGAGCTAACAAGAGAAATGGTTTTATCCCTCCTTTCTTTTCCGACTTAGCATGCGTGCGGCACTGTGCAGCACACATTCAAAGTGGGAAAAGCTTTTAAATTGTCTAGGCATGGTATTTTGAACAGGAAGTGTAGCCTTCCTGTACAAAACCGATGCTATGCTCACACACACAACCTAGCACTATGTCGCTAAGATGTGTGTGTGGCACTCAGCAGCTGAAATCTGCACCGGCGCTAGTGAGAGGGGTGGAGAGAACCATATCTCTGAAAATATGGTGATCTCCTGCTCCCCCCGTCACGCAACGCAGAGCCGCCTCATTGGGTTCTGTACTACGTTGCATGAATTTTTTGTCTTTTCCTTTTTGATGATTCTAAAGCAGTGACACCACAGCATAGTGTAAATACAGCGTTTTCCCATGTCCCCAGAATACACGCTTTTTAAATTACAACAAGCTCCTTCGATCAGACACCAGAGAGGCCCTTGACATAATTGCACTCGAATAGGTGTGGGACAAAAAGGTAGATTTACTAAATGTAAACGACACAAAACATCATGTAGGTGCTTTATGCATAGCTGGCAAGTTTTTTAGGTCTTTGTGTGATGAGCTACTCCAGTTCATTTTTTTTTCTTTTAAGTCCCGGATTTATAATGGAATAAACAAGATTGCAAGTCCCGTAATTCAAATAAAAGAATCTGAACAGGTGCAGCTATTCACACATGGACCTGGACAGATTAACAGGACTGTTTATGGATGCCCCTGGAGTCAACCCATGTTATTTCAAGGGATTTCTATTTACATATATCATCAGTCTATCTGCAGCCTTTACAATCCCGGGTTGTCCATTTTGGCTAGAGCGGTCTATTAATGTTTAGTAAGACTTATGCATCAATCGACTTTGCGAAAAAGACAATACAGTAATCCTGCTAGCAGAAGGCTAGGCCATGCAACAATAAAAGAGAAAGAAAACTGTTTGATCAAAGAGAACACACTTGGAAATTGTTGCGAAAAGGTATAAATCACATTGGAAACAAATTCATGTGCCTACTGTTAGGGGTGACTCCAGAAATCTGCCATTGTCACAAAAGTGATGGCATCTTAGTCATGAACCTCTATGAGACTCTTTATGCTAAGAATTGCTCTCCTCTAGAATTGTTCATCGTAGAATTTTTCAAAACAATAAATAAAAAAAATGTTCTGGAAAAAGAACCTACTACTGATGACATTACAGTAGATTATACAGTCCATAAAAACAGTACAGCATTGGGGCACCATTTGACTTTTATTTCAGGAGCTGCTCAACCACCTTTGGCATGGAGGTGGAATATAAGTCCAGAAGACAATACCTTGATAAAGTATTTAAAAAAATGCAAGGATGGCCCAAGCTCCTGCACCTGAAATTGGTGACCAAATTTCATGACATTCTTTGAACTCGCTATTCTTTACCGAAACATGGCTTTCCTCAACAACCTTTGACATTTTGGTCTCTGAAGGCTACTCCCTCATACGCAAAGACAGACCCATAAATAATGCAGGTGGGTTAGCCATCATCTTCAAAAACAATCTGACCTGTACTACTGCAAACTTCCCTTCATACACATCTTATGCACTCATTTTGTGGTCAGACCGAACCAAAACAAAACCACTGGTTTTCAAATCATTTACTTCCCACCAGTTACTACACCAAATTACTCGAACACTTCAATGAGCTTGTGACCTCAATGCTGACAAAACACTCCACTATCTTCATAGGTGAATTTAATACCCACTGGAAAATCAATATGAACCCCATCTCATTCAAATTAAAAGAAACATGTTAACTGGATGGGTTGGCCCAATTGATTCGAGATCCGACCTATAGGAAAAGCAACACCCTAGAATTTATAATCTCACTCCCTAAAATAACGAAACACAAGGATCCAGTCAAAATAGACTTGTCAGGCCACCAGGTTCTACAATTCATCATCAATACTCTGGCTCCTCTAAAGAGATGCCAAACAAAACGATTCAAAATCCTGCAAGACCTGTGAAAGAATATCCTGCCCTACACTGCTTGAAGAACATGACGACATATCAACACCCACATCTACACACTGAGGTTCCGTGACGATCGTAAGTGGTGTTTTTCGACTCGCACGAATATGGTCGAGTCTGGTATCTATGAACCGCAAATGACGAGTTTAGTGGGTGTGCGCAGTTTCTCTGTGCTAACCTGAACCGTTCGTTTGTTTCGTGGGTTTCTATCTGTACCCACGGGTTCCATCTTAGATACGGCATCCATTTTGACTCTTGCCCTCAAGTAGCCAGCGAACGGACGCTGTCCGCTTCGCGACCCTGGGATTCCCAAGACTCTTGCGGAAGACACATTTCCTTTGAAAGTATCTTTATGATGAGGGGGATGATACTGTAAGGCAGATGTCCCCGCTCGAGGCACATCTTGCCGTGCCGGTCTATTGTCTCAGCCGTGCATCTCATTAGGCACGTCCCTTTGATGCCTGCAGCTCGTGTTTCCCGACACCACCCCTTTTACACCCTTTCCGATCTCCCCACTGTTTCTGCCTTCCTCTGCACCTGTCTCTGTTCCTTCTTCGATCTGTTTACTGCCGATTGGAATGTACTAATGGTGGGAAGATGGGTTTTTACAGTTGGGAACCACCAAATGTTTCTGTACTTATGTTCCGGACCTTGAATACATCAAAGCGACCCCTCTTGGGGATGATGATGGGAACCAAGTTGTAAACCTTTGTGTACCATGTTAACGTATGGGAAAATACTGTATAAAAAGGAGCGATCCACAGTAGCAAATTGAATCAGATCCCGCGAACATACCGACTGTGTACTTCACGTGACTTCTGTGTTCCCTGCAGTAAATAAACCTCGAATCTTTGACGCCGAAGGAAGTGTCCCGTGTCTCTGTCATTTGTACGCCGGAACAGGTTACCCACGAAGGTTTCAGGTGTAGTCCCCTGGCACCGCTGGGTCTTAAATAACCCAGTCCTTCAGTTGGCGCCCAATGTGGGGCTGCATCAGTGGTACCGGTCCAAGCCCGACGATCGTGAGGAACTTCGTGTGAAATCTCCGAGGGAAGGTGCACCCCGCTTCATCGATCCTGTTGTCAAAATAAGTGGCCCGACGACTTTTCCCGCGAAGATTCCCGCCTCCTGACGGCTGCGACGGACTGCTGCCCTGACTGTAGACCTGTTTTGGCGCCTGGCGTAGACCTTGGTACAGCGAGACGATTGACGGGCCTTCCTGGTGACGCCATGGATCTTTGAGTTAAGAATTTGTGGGTCGCTCCCAGAGTCCTTGGTTGTGGTTGCTTAGTTGTTGCATGGTTCCATTGCATTTGTGGTTCTTCGTACTTGGTTCTTTGTTGTGATATTTGACGACTGCAGCTGCCAAAAACCGAGGGTTTTTGCTCTTTGCAGGGACTTGGTAAATCCCGTAACCCTTGAAGTTTGTGAAACTCGACTAGTGTGCAAGATGCCTGGTCGTAGTACTTTGTTCAGTTGTTTCAGACGTTGTGGTACGGATTCCCGGCTGGAGGACTCGTGTCCGATGCCTCCGGTTGGAACTCCCACTTATGAGCTTTACAGCAAGCATGGGTTAGGTCCGATTACCTTTAATGAATATTGGATTTGTTACACCAAAAAAGATGGTGTTCTTAGTTGGCCACCTCATGGTAGTTTTGAGACCCCGATTTTAGATAACCTCGAGGCTAAATTGTTTAAGAAAAAGTCAAGGCCGGCCATGTTTGATGCCTTTCGGTTATGGCGCAAAGAAGCCAGAAAGAAAGAGATCAGACAGACAAAACGTAATCAGAGAGATGGTGTTGCTACCATTGTACAGAAAGCAGAGCAGTTTCAGCGTGATAAGGAGGAAAAGGAAAAGGAAGTTTTTGACAGGCTTCAACGAATGACTATAGATAAATGTTATCCCGCTTTGCCAACGGAGTCGGATAAGAAGGAGGAATTAGTTGAGGATCCCTTAATGTCCTATCTTATGAAGTCACCACCTCCGTACGCACAGGGTACCACAGCTCCCGTGGTTGCTCCTGTACCTGCTCCTCAACCTGCTCCTCAACCTGTCCCTCCGACTGTTCCTATTCCTTTGCCCGCTTCTGTCCCTACTGCTCCTCCGCCTGCACTTCCTCATACTCCTGTTCCCGCTACTGCTCCTGTTTTACTTACTCCTGTTGTTTCTTCTGTTCCCAATTCTTCTCTTGTTTCCACTCTATCGTATACTTCTCCCTCTACTCGACGTCGTACCCCTTTAGTTGCTGCTAATTTTGCTAATACTCTTGGACATATCTCTGAGTCCGCTGGTTCGGACGGTCCACAAAGACGTAGTCAGCTTCCCGGTAATAGGGAACGTGCTGCGCTGTATAATATGGCGATGTCATGGATGTTGCATCCCTATAGAAATCCTCCACGTTCGGTATTGGATACGTTTAGTCAATTCAATATACCGACACAACGATATGTTTTTGAAGAAATGTGCAAGGCTTTGCGCGATCAAATATCGGCTGATGCATCGGACGATGAATTAACTGCTTTGACCAATCTACAGCTCCAGTTTTCGAGTGGAATGGTGGTGGGTACTAATGTTCGACGTGCTGTCGAGCAATTATTGGCTCTTCGTCCCTCTATGATGCCTCAGGCATTGTTCGTTGAGGATGTTGAGAGACAGTTAGATGCGTCTGGTCAGTACCCCATGCGCGAAGTTCCACCAGTGTGGATGCCAGGTGATGCTAATGCTAACCCCATTATTTTACCGTATTTCCAGAGAGTATGGATACATCTCCCATGGAAACGATCGGAGGTTTTGCAGGTGAAGCAATCTTTGCCTGACCCTCGCAAAAATCCTGCAGGGTATTATAAGGAATTGTTGCAGCTCGTAGATGCTACGATAATGAATCTTACCGATATCGATATGCTGTTTGGCAATGTCGTACCGCAACCGGTATGGGCCAAGATTCGTCAGGAAGATCATGCAAACGAATTAGGTGGTGATTGGGCTGCTCTTACTGCGGCAGATGCACGACAAACTGGTGGGGCTAAGCCTGAACAGATTATTGCTGCTCTCCCTCAGAGAATTATTACCCTGATGAAAACGCTTATGCCAGCTATGAGGGTGAACTGGGACAAGTTGTCAGCTTGTAGACAGAAGAAGGACGAGAGTGTCTCTGATTTCTTTACGAGATTTGAGGAGGCATTCATCGATCACAGTGGTCAGGATATGAGTACCGAGGGTGGTCAGCGGTTGTTTGTGGATAAATTTGTCTCTAACCTATTGCCCGACTTGAGCAATAAACTGAAAAATTCTGAGAGTGCGTGGGCTGTCTCTACATCTGCTCAAATATTGGCTACGGCACAGTATTATGAGAATAGGGAGAAAGAAGAGAATGACCGTGCTGATAAAAAGACGAAAGAACTTAAAACTAAAGTGTTGTTGCAGCAAGCGTATCCTCCGCGTTCGAATCAGAATGATTCGCAACAGCGTAATCGATCGCAGTCTCAATCTAATAGGTCGCAATCGCGAAATGACTCCTCTTCGCAGAGATCTTCATTAGGGTACAATCAGTGTGCCTATTGTAGACAGGAGGGTCATTTAAAATTCAACTGTCCGGTCCTAAAAGAGCGTAACAGTGGTAACGTATCTAGAGGAGGTCGTGGTGGTTCTCAGCAGACATCACGTGGTAGGGGTCGTGGTGCTCCCAATGATCGTTCAGACAATTCGTCAAATTCCAATAATTGTTTTGATCAACGTGGATCATCGCAAGGACGATCTGCGCAGTACAATGTAGATGATTATTACGTTGATCAGGGAACTGACGACGGTAATTACTAGGACAGCCATAGACAAGGAGAGGGAGTAGTATCAGTTCCGGTTGATCAGAGAGGGCCTTACGTCGCAGTTGCCACCTCGGGCGTCGTTGAGCCTTTTCTGTTGGACACTGGTGCAGCGAAAAGTTCCATCATGCATTCGAAACTCCCTGGCGCACCTTTGTCTGGCTTAACAAATGTTTCCGTTGGATTCTCTGGCGCCCCTGTTAGCAATCCGGTTTCGTGCCCTTTGCCACTTACAATTGGGCCACGTGAGCTCGAAGCTCCGTTGATTTTGACCACTGGCTGTGGTGAAAATCTTTTGGGCCTGGATTTGCTAAAACGTTTGTATGCGACTTTGTATTGTTCTCCTGCGGGAGTGAAGCTTACTTTAGGTGAGAGAGTTATCTCTCCAATGTACTTGTCTCTCGATAAGCTTCCACCGGAATTGAGTTCTCTTCCTGCATCTTTGTGGGCAACAGGTCCCAATGACGTGGGCCTACTTGACATCTCCCCTTATGTTGTTCACGTGAAATCTAATGTGCGACTGCCACGTATTCCCCAGTATCGAATCTCTCTTGACGGTGAACGGGCGCTGTTGGCGATCATCTATGATCTGATCGAGAAAGATGTTATTGAGGAGACTCGGGGAAACGTGTGCAACAGCCCTGTACTGCCTATTCTGAAACGTACCGATCCTTCCAAACCACCTGTTTATCGTTTTGTTATCGATTTACGGGAGGTAAATAAAATTGTGATTCCTCAGTTCCCTGTTGTGCCTGACATCACGGCGTTACTGACTCTGATTCCAGCTTCAGCATCATGGTTTTCAGTGATCGATCTGAAGAATGCGTTCTTCAGTATCCCGATTGCTGAAGAAAGTAGAGACCTTTTCGGTTTCTCTCTTGGTGGTCGTAGCTTCCGGTTTAAACGTGCTCCTCAGGGCTACTGTGAGAGTCCATCGATATACAGTCAAGCCTTGAAGGGCCAACTAGATGCAGTTGTGTTGCCGGCTGGTGCAGCCTTAATCCAATACGTTGACGACTTATTGGTGGCTGCAGATACCCAGGACATTTGTAAAATTGCTACGGTGTCGTTGTTGCAACATCTCTGTGACTTACATCACAAGGTGTCACCTTCTAAACTTCAATATTGTTGTCAAGAAGTAACCTATCTAGGTCACTTATTGTCAAAGGAGGGAAGACGGTTGACCCCAGAGAGAATTGCAGCCATTGCGCGCATATCTGTGCCAACAACCCAAAGAGATGTGCGTGCCTTTCTAGGTATCATGTCATACTGCAGACAGTGGATTCCGAATTTTTCATTGTTAGCGAAACCATTGGTGGCTCTTACGTGCAAGGATGTTTCAACTCCTTTACCATGGACGGAAGAATGTCAGAAAAGTTTTTCTGAACTGCGTGACGCATTGTGTTTGGCTCCTGTGTTAGGTACTCCTGATTACAGCAAGCCGTTTACACTATACGTTCACGAGAGGGAAGGTTGTGCATTGAGTGTTTTAACGAACCCTTTCGGTGATAAGCAACGTCCATGTGCATATTTTTCCTCGACCTTGGACCCGGTAGCTAGAGCATTGCCGAGTTGTTTGAGAGCAACAGCGGCAGCTGCGGTGTCCATCCGACAATCAGCAGGATTGGTCATGGATAATATGCTTACGGTGATGGTGCCACATGCAGTTGACACTCTTTTGAATCGTACGAAAACCCAACACTTGACGAGTGCGAGGTTGTCAGGGTACGAGTTGACGTTGTTGGCAAGTCATATTCAGATAAAACGTTGCAATGTTCTAAACCCGGTGACCTTATTGCCAATCAGTACAGAGTCAGATGAAGTAGCAGCGCATGACTGTTACTTAAGGACTGAGGAGGAAACAAAAGGACGAGTGGACCTTAAAAACACTCCTTTGGAAGATCCCGATGGAACTTTGTATGTGGATGGTTCATGTTTTAAATTGCCAAATGGTGATGTGACTACTACGTATGCTGTTGTAACTTTGAATACTGTTGTGGAAGCTGCAAGATTGAATCAGAACTCTGCCCAGGCTGCAGAGCTGATTGCCTTAACTAGAGCGTGTGTGTTGGCGAAAGGGAAACGAGTGAATGTGTTTACCGACAGCCAATACGCTTTTGGCGTCGCTCATAGCTTTGGACGATTGTGGAGAGAGAGAGGTTTTATGACGTCGCATGGCACGAAGATTCAGCACGGACAGCTTGTGAATGATCTTTTGGATGCACTTACGTTGCCTAAGCAGGTAGCGATTGTTAAATGTAGTGCGCATCGTAAGGTGACGGATGATGTTGGTCGTGGCAACGCGTTTGCGGACGAGACTGCTAAGGAGACTGCCCGGAACCTTAGCACTAGAATGTATGTGACGAGTTCGGTTAGGTGGCCTACAGAGACTAGTATGTGTGAGGATACTATCCAAAGTGTGAAAACGATTCAGAATGAGGCCACTGATACTGAAAAGGCGAAGTGGAAAGAGAGTACGGGAAAGTTGGATGCGAATGGTTGTTGGGTCGATTTGTCGGAGCATAAGAGGTGGATGTTGCCAGATGCGTATGTGCTGGCTGTTGTGACGATGGCACACGGGTTAGCACATATTAGTGCGAAAGGTATTTGTAAGCTGTTGTCTCCTGTGTGGAAGAATGACGGTATTACGAAATGTGCTGAGAGATTGGTCAAGAATTGCATGATATGTATGTTGTACAATCCTGGTAAGGGAACCCCTACACCTCCCGGCCATTTTTCTCCCCCTCATATCCCTTTGAAGTAATCCAGCTAGACTTCATCCATATGGAGCGATGCAATAACCTGAAATACGTTTTAGTTGTGGTTTGCGCATTCTCCCGATGAATTGAAGCCTACCCTCTTAAAGACAATACTGCCCTGTCTACTGCGAAAATCCTGCTGAAGGAATACTTTCCTCGGTATGGAATGCCCCGAATTGTATGGTCTGATAACGGAAGTGAGTTTGTAGGGAGTGTGATGAAGAGTGTGTGTAAGGGCCTTGGAATTAATCAAAAATTCCATAGCGCCAATCATCCGCAGTCAGCAGGTTTGGTTGAGGGGTATAATGGCACCCTTAAACTCAAACTGGCTAAGATTCAGGCTACGACTGGTCTTTCGTGGCCTGACGCTTTGCCTCTAGCTTTGTTGTCAACAAGGGCGACCGTGCACTCCCGAGTAGGGCTTAGTCCCTATGAAATAGTGTTCGGCCGTCCTGCGAATGTTTGGGGGGTCCCTAGACCAAGTGTGTTTTCTAATCTTGAGTATCCAATGTTGATTGATTATCTTCATGATCTGACTGCTAAACTGAGGTTAATTCACCAACAGGTTTACGAAGCACTGCCGACGCAGATGGAGGGTCCAGGCCACCAGCTCCAACCAGGAGATTGGGTGGTTACTCGCAATTTTGCTCGCAAAAAGAATCTGGAATCCCGCTTTACTGGACCTTTCCAGGTCCTCCTTGCCACGAGAACAGCTGTCCGTTTGGAAGGGCGCAAAAATTGGGTGCCTGCCACTCATACTAAGAAGGTTCCTATACCTTTACCGGCAGACTCGTGGGTGAGGAAGGGCATTGCTTCATCTGAAACCGAAGGATTACAGACCTTTGTACCCTTTAGCGACGCACAGCCTGTCGGAGAATCCTCAGTGCAGCAGAAAGACATTGTTGAACATTTGCCATCACAAGACTCAAGACCTGAACAATCGACTGATCAGCAGAACTCTGTCCCCTCATCGGATTCTTTGTTTGATGAACAAACACGTCCTGGGAAAACTCGATACTTTTTGCGATCCAGCACCAGAGACTAATAAAGATTTCGTTTTGTCCCTCGACATCTACATTATCCCATTTGCCACGATCAGTCTAAAACACCTGTATAACTGTGATTATTCTTGTAAATATTGAGTTTCGTTCCACATATGTGTTTTTACTTCCACAGCTAAGAGACTTTTTGTATATACATTGTGAATAAGATACCTTGCATCCAGGTGTACCGTAGGGCCGCGCGTGTACTTCCTTCTGGTTAGTAGGTCTTGACACTAGGTCAAAGACCGTCGGTTCCTGGGAACTCCTAGGGATTGACTACTGCTACACAGAACGAAGTGCGTCAAGAAACGTTGCGGACGGTCTTAGGGGATGGCGTTTTCGAAGCTGATGGACTTGGAAGAAGCTCAGGCGCAAAGATTCAAACTACAGCAGATAACTCGTACCAAATGTTTTGTGTTTCAAGTGTTCCTTCTGTTTCTGGTTCTTTCTTCGTTATTGGCGGGTGGGGTGTATTACATGATGTCGTATTTCCTACCCTCTGCCTTACCTAATCCTACTTCTGAACCTAAACCTACCTCCACTGCATCCCCTCATTCTTTCCATATCTTACCCGAACACGAACAGGCTAGACGTGCGGAATTCAGAAATAATTCCTTTATTCAGCTCCTTCATCAGCATCAGTTAGTGGTTAACACTACTAATTGTTGGGTGTGTGGGTTAATGCCACATACCACAGATAAGGGAATTCCATATCTGGTCCTACCTTATAGTTCCCAGGGTTCAGCTCGAGCATTCCAAACAATGTTTCGAAGCGCACTAGATTCCTACCCCAATCGAGAGCCACATTCTCCCTACTCTGGTCCTGGCTCGTATCAAAAGCCTTTGACTATAGCGATAGAGTATTTAGATAGAGATATCTATGAGCCGTCGCTCATCCCGAGGAAGAGGTACAAGCCTATAGGGTCCTGAGTAAGGTTGAGTATAGTGCGCTCACTAGTGAAAAGCAGCTTAGGAGCTCGCCTCCGATATGGGTCGTACCCCACCTTGGTAACTTCTGTCTAATGGGTCGTGGCCGAAGATCGAGAGCTCGTCTTGGAGAGAGTGCTTGCTCCGAGACTTATATCCTGCCGATGGTCTCGTCCCCTGTGTTTCTGGCTGCCAAGGGTACATACTTTGTCTGCCATGATCGTGCGTATACGTGGTTGCCCTCCGACTTTGTGGGCTCATGTTATATCGCAAATCTGTTGCCCCCGACGTTCACTGTTGATGCAGACTATCACAAGACTAGAGTTGTGAGAGGCGTGTTTAGCGAAGAGGACACTGCCGGTCAAGAGTCAGGAGACTTTTTCAAGGGTTTCCTCCCGTTTTGGGGACCTATGGTCAATAGTAGGAACCTGAGACAATTGACTCGAGTGGTGGAATCGACAGCTAATATTACTGCCAGTGCCCTTGGTAATATCACCACAGAACTTCAGGCGGATAGGCTTATGACGTTACAAAACCGTATGGTTTTAGACGTGGTCTTAGCAGATCGAGGTGGAGTATGTAAGGTGATCCATTCGAGCTGCTGCATTTTCATTCCAGATAACGCTCCGACTGTCTATCAAGCCATCTCAAAGTTGCATAAGATCTCTGAGTCCATACACGTGGACGTAGGGGATTGGACGCTGCTTGGGTGGTTTTGGGGCCTGATGTCGACCTGGGGTTGGAAGATTCTGATGATCATCGGAGTTGTTGTAGCGTTTCTGTTCACGTGTTGCCTTTGTGTGCAGTGTGGTCCTGCCTTATGTGGCCTCTGCGCTACGACGTGTATAAGACAGCCGCCTGTTACCAAAGGAGCTCAGTTGGACAGAGTTATGTTGCAGCGACATCTAGATGGTCTGATGAATATCGAGTATGATTCTGACTAGTGCTTGCCTACATGAGGGCAAAAGGAGCGTCTGAGGTTCCGTGACGATCGTAAGTGGTGTTTTTCGACTCGCACGAATATGGTTGAGTCTGGTATCTATGAACCGCAAATGACGAGTTTAGTGGGTGTGCGCAGTTTCGCTGTGCTAACCTGAACCGTTCGTTTGTTTAGTGGGTTTCTATCTGTACCCACGGGTTCCATCTTAGATACGGCATCCATTTTGTCTCTTGCCCTCAAGTAGCCAGCGAACGGACGCTGTCTGCTTCGCGACCCTGGGATTCCCAAGACTCTTGCGGAAGACACATTTCCTTTGAAAGTGTCTTTATGATGAGGGGGATGATACTGTAAGGCAGATGTCCCCGCTCGAGGCACATCTTGCCGTGCCGATCTATTGTCTCAGCCGTGCATCTCATTAGGCACGTCCCTTTGATGCCTGCAGCTCGTGTTTCCCGACACCACCCTTTTTACACCCTTTCCGATCTCCCCACTGTTTCTGCCTTCCTCTGCACCTGTCTCTGTTCCTTCTTCGATCTGTTTACTGCCGATTGGAATGTACTAATGGTGGGAAGATGGGTTTTTACAGTTGGGAACCACCAAATGTTTCTGTACTTATGTTCCGGACCTTGAATACATCAAAGCGACCCCTCTTGGGGATGATGATGGGAACCAAGTTGTAAACCTTTGTGTACCATGTTAACGTATGGGAAAATACTGTATAAAAAGGAGCGATCCACAGTAGCAAATTGAATCAGATCCCGCGAACATACCGACTGTGTACTTCTCGTGACTTCTGTGTTCCCTGCAGTAAATAAACCTCGAATCTTTGACGCCGAAGGAAGTGTCCCGTGTCTCTGTCATTTGTACGCCGGAACAGGTTACCCACAAAGGTTTCAGGTGTTGTCCCCTGGCACCGCTGGGTCTTAAATAACCCAGTCCTTCAACACATCTCCACAGACGTCCGAACTACTATATGCAAGCCACATCAAACACAGTCATCAATCTAGCCCACTTAATCCCAAAATCCATTTAAATAAAACGGATCAATTCTTGGTACAACTCAGAACTGAATACAAGCAAGAGTACAACAAGGAACATAGAAAAAAATCTGAGGGGAAATCTCAACCCCAGAATATCTCCAAATTCCACAAAATTAACAAGGCCACATTCTCCAAAAACTGGGTAAATGAGGGCTTGACCGACCGAAATTGCTCTTTCAAACCATTATACATTGCTCTAGTCCCATCATCAAAGAAAAGAGAATGCCTACGTCAACCAAGACAACTAACGACATTGTGAACTTCTTCACTGAAAAGATCAAAAAAATTCATAACATCAAGAAATCCCACATGAATTCAGACCTACCTTACATACCAAGTCGGAATGCTCCCAAACTGTCTATATTTAACCAATGAGACATGAAATTGATCTTACCCATCTTAATATCCACCAAACTATCTTCTTCTGCAGATGACCCCATTGTAGTAAACCTACCAAAACAAATGCTACGGACATTACCCCCCTCTTTTTGAAGATTGTCAACTCATGTCTCATCAGCCCTCAAAACTGCCTAAATCACTCCTCTCTTGAAGAAACCTCCTCTGGACCCCACTGACAGTACCTAAGTCTAGTCTCCAACTTGCCTTCCTCAGAAAAGGCTTAGAAAAAGCTGTATCCTCACCAAGACCTCTAACAATAAACTCTTAAATGCCTATCAGTCTGGGTTCTGCTAAAAATGTAGCACCGAAAATGCCACCCATCAAATCATGGGTGATGAACTACGGATGATGGATGAAAGAAACATCTCCCTGTTAGTCTTTTTCATCTTGCCAGCAACTTCAGCACAAACCATGGAACCCTTCGAAAAAATATTTCACAAGAATGGGAATAGAGGATGTTAGGGCTCTCAGTGGCTAGGATAAATATTGCAAGGAGCTGGGAAACACACGACATATCAGATGTGAAAATCTGGGCGGAAAACATGGACTGATGCATGCTGACAGAGGAAGAGGTCTACAAAGGTAGAGAGGGATGCTCGAAAAAATGGGAAAGGGTTTGGCAACCCTGGCAGCGATTCAAGGGTACGAAGATACATCTGTAAACAGTAAACGAAGAAAGTAATCGTGGTAAATTGATGGGTGGGTAAAGCTGGGATGAGGAGATAAGAGGGTCCAAGGTCAAGCAAGTGAACAAGAACCGGTTGCATGGAGAAATTATATCCGGTCAAACCATGAGGCAATAGTGTCTGTCTATGTTTAAAAAAAAGTATAAAAAAAAGAATGAGAATAGAAGACACAGTTCTGAAATAATGCCATGCCATCATCTCTTCCATATCACATTTTGTGAAAAGGGCAAATTCCGGTCACATCCACTCCCACTTTCTTCCAGTGTACCCAAGGCTCTATTCTATCACCTCATCTTTATAACCTCTAAATGGAACATCTTGGTCCCATGCTTAACATGGAGGGACTATCAATCCATTAGTGCCACATCTAAATCCTTCATGGAAAACCTAAGAGATTGGATGAGTGAATTCTATGTTAAACCTAATTCTTGCTAAATTCCTTCACAAACACACTTCCCTCAATCCATCACTTGCTATGTCATCTTTCTTACCTGAGCTTCATGCCAACAAAAGTATGCTATGCTAAGTAAACAGGATTTCACAGTCGACCATAACATATCCATTTCAACATACATCTCCCAAAATTACATAACTCCAGTCCCAACTCCTTAAGAAAATCAAACCCTCCATCCCACCCAAAGATTTTAGGACTGTGGTTCAAGTCCTATACTTTAACACCTAGACAATGTCAGTGCCTTACTTGCAGGCCTCACCAATGCTAATCTTGCCCGCTGAGGTCCAAGGTTCACATGGACACTTGCCTCAACTCAACAAAGGCACAAAAACAATTTGATCACATTACCTCCATTCAGAAAGACTGCCACTGGTTGCCCTTAAATGTTGAAATTTACTTTAAAACTGGTTGCATTGCTCATAAGGCCGTACGCATGAGTCAGCCTACTTACCGGACTAATAAACTCAAGTTTGTTGGGGGGAAGAAAAGTACCAGGTCTGGGGTCTTAGTGGGCTAATGTGTCCACTGTAGGGGCCTGTGTTCGACCTCATGGTCACAGGTTCAATTCCTGGTGGGTTCACTCAGCCTTTCATCCTTTAGAGGTCGATAAAATGAGTACCATGGATCTGGATAACAATAAACATCTGTTATTCAGTGTCAAGATACCCTTGGGAGCACGTGCGCTTTACAAATACACGTTATGTTACTAGAAAACAATATTGCACGATTCTGAAAGTAAAAAAGTCCAAGACCCTGAACCAGGCATTGCCTGAATATCTGAGGACCATCTTCTCCAGTTCAGAACTTACCTATTACTCCTTTATCTTTGACAGTCTCAGCTCCACTCTATTCACGTGATTGCCATTTCACCCTCTTCCTTTAACCTCTCATTTGCTAACTGTGCTATGTTCTGGTTATCTGTAAGGCGCTCAACTTGCCATGTGGCTAGGCACATACTATATGGATGCTGGAAAATCTACTTAGTCCATGATACAACCCAGGTTATGAGGTTAATCCCTAAAAGTAAGCAATTAATTGAAAAGTTGTCTACATCACGTCTCTTGGGGGCAGGGCAGAATCAATTAAGAGAATATTTGATAAAAATATATGTTTTCTTGCTAACAACGTCCGGCAGACATGGGTCAATATGGGCATCCGTCATCAAAAGAAGGGCCTGTTGACGAGGAAAAATGGATTCGCTTTACGAATTTCATGCCAACAATTAAGTTACCCCAACTGGAATATATACATTTAAGTATTTAACCACTCCTGAGAGCATATTCCCCGTAATATATAAGTTGAAGGAATTCAAAGAACAAAACGGACCTTCTTCCTTCACAACCAATTGAATGTTACACCCTAGCCTATGATCCACGGCTGCCTACAGGTATACCCCTGCTGGCAAGATTTTTGCAAAATTGTACAAACCATAAACAATTTGACAGAACCCGGTTTAAATATAACAGCAGCTCCGTTCTTGAGCTCCTAATCTACAAATAAATAAATAATTTCAAATTGTAAGTATCTTGTGCTTTATCCCATACATGGTGGGCCTAGGAATCTCTTGTAGAAAAATGTCTGTCACTGACAATAGGAAACAAACTTCTTTTTAAATATTAAAGACAAGACGTGGGGGATTTTACAGTTTTATCATGGAAGAGTTTATCCCTCTAAAATCAGTCCGAATTATTTTGAGTTCCTCGGTAATCCAACCCTATACATGTTTTAGTGTCACAAAGCGTTCCTATGTCGTGGCATCAACTGAGCCCAGATACCAAAAGGTCAGGTTTAACAAGCCTTGGAAAAGCCAATAGGTCTCGCCTTTGTCAATGGTTTAAGCCAGTGGTTCCCAAACTTTTTTGACCTGTGGCCCCCTTGACCAAATTGGCCTTTGGCCGCTGCTCCCCATCATGTCACTTTTTTTTCGGGTTGGGGTATGTAAACCCGACCTCAGGTATACTCGCATTTTTCTCCCTGAAATTAATTAGGATAAAGCAGATAAAGGTATTATATAATTATAACCAATTGTGTAACAAAAGAAAAATACAGCAGCCGTTTAATAAAAAACTTTAATTGGTCCGTATGGGTTTGCTGTTGGCGACCTGCGCCTGCAGGTTGTAAGTTTGTGACCTGAGGTGTAGCTCTCCTGCCTGAAACCTGCGCCTGGAGGACCTGAGTTACCTATAGAGAAGTACAGGAAAGACGCTCAATGTTAACAGTGCCAGCTGAGAGCACTATAAGACATTAAGTTCCTGCACTATTTATGTGGAGCACTTGCGAAATCCCCAACCTTAAAACCCTAATTACCCAGAGCTTTTGCATTTGCCACACATACAGCTCACAAAAGCATGCTCACTGCTGGTCAGCATTCCATCCCCGAGGTAAGTAAAATGATTTTGAAGCTGTACCCTCCTGTTATTGTCAGTGCTTATAAATTACAGAAGCGCTGCTACACATAAACAAGTTATGACTCCAGTAATATTTATGATTATTGTCCCTAATATTCTTAACGGAAAAAACGTAATTAAGAAAATACTCTTTTGAAGCGTGGCAACTTGTGACCCAAGACCACCCAACTTCCTCCCTCCAGCCATCAAAGTGTCAGTGAGTGCCCTGTAGGTGGTAGCCATGCGTGGAAGAAAACGGAGGCCACTTACAGGAGCATACCGTTCTCTTTCCTCTGCCATGTTGTGCATGGTTCGGGCAGCAGCTTCAATGCTAGGGACTTCCAGCTTCAATGTGTCTGCAAGCAGCCTTCTCTTTCTTTGTGGCACGCTCAGTGCAACACAGAATTTGTTACTACCACAGGAAGGTTAGACTGAGAGCTTTGACTTTGCTAATACACGACACGACCTCAGTCAAAAATGCTGACCGGGGGAGGAGCTTCGCGGGCAACCAAGATGGCCGCGTAAGCCCGGAGCTCCGTGGACCGTCCGACCCACCGCAAATATCCTGCTTGAAATCCTGATCCACGTTGGTGGAATTTTATTGCTGGTGGTCTGCTGAGGCGGGGACTGCACTTGGCTTCCAAATCGGTGGTTCCTGTGCAGAGTTGCGTCGAGCTGAACTCCGCTCCGTGACGGTGCCATTGTCCCTCTGGACTTCGCACGATTGGACTGCGTAGTGACCGCCTGATGCCCTCAATGGCGGTGTGATAGTGTTCCAGCTTGCGCCTTCTACACCCTGGTTTTGTCTCCTCGGCCCTGCCTGCCTTTCGGCTGTGGACCCGGACTTGGGGGCGCCTTGCCTTTGTTCTCTCGAACCCATCATGGCGGGCAGAGGCGACCCGGACAGGGCATCGAACAAAGGTGGCCGGGGCAAGTCGCAAATGCAGCAGAATCGCATCGAGCGCTATGTGAACCTAAAGTCACCGCCTACATCGGGGGCCGTGTCTAAGGGGCCCCCATTGATGAGCTCGCCGGATGGATCGGACCCTACCCTCGTCGACATCATGGGCGCCATCACGAGTCTCCGGGCCGACATGCAACAACAGCACGAAACTCTAAGCCACAAGGTAGACTCAATGGCCGTTGACATTACTCTTATAAGGGCCGACTTGGGCAAGACCAACGAGCGTGTGAAGGCGCTAGATATCAAGACCTCCAGCCTGACCTCCGATATTTCCGAGTTGCAGACTGAGGTCCGCAACCTGCGGATGACCACTGATCTATTCTCGAGGCGGCTGGAGGACTTTGAGGGGCGAGCCAGGCGGCAGAACGTCCGCATAGTCGGCGTACCGGAGGGATCCGAAGATGCTGCGACGGACCTGTTCGTGGAGGACTTGGTCAAAACCTATTTGGCACCCTCTGGACTGAGCAACTTTTTCTCGGTGGAACGTGCCCACCGGATACCGGGTGGCCCGCCGAAGACAGGGGTGGCGCCACGGCCGATTGTGGCGCGCCTCCTCAACTTTAGAGATCGGGACGTGATCCTGCAAGCTTCTAGATCGCATGGGCCACTCCAATACCAGAATGCGGAGGTGCACTTCTATCCAGACTTCACCAGGTCGGTACAGCGCCAATGCCTGAGCTACGCGGGAGTGAAGAGGCGCCTCAGGGATATGGGTTTCAAGTACTCAATGATGTTCCCCGCTAAACTCCGTGTTGAACATAAGGGACGTGCCCTTTTCTTTGACTTCCCTGAAAACGTCAGTGAATGGTTGGACACAGTCTCGCCACGTCGGGATGAACAGGAGGATAAAGATGGGGGCGCCTCTGGTGGAGCGGAACAGTGAGACTGAGTAAGGGGCTGGTGACACCCCCGCCTCGAATGACTGCCGGAGCTGGTACTCGTTACAGAACTGACTCTCCTTCGCTTACATGGTGGGTGGCGGGACGTATTCATGGAGATTCCCTACTCCTCTGGGTGTTTCGTAGATTAGTTAATGGGGCGACAGGCACACTGCTGGTTGGGGGGGCTTTTTAGTCTGATGCAGGGGTGCAGGGTGGGGGGTATGTTGGGAAGAGTTATCTTGTTTGCTGGTTTTTCCTTTCTTTTCTCTGTTTGGCAATGGGTCATTTATGCTCCTGAACTGTATTTGAGATTGGTGTCTTATGGGACTGGGTGGGGCGGGCTGCGGGGTGATGGGGGGTAGGAAGTTAAGAATTCTCAGTTGGAATGTTAACGGGTTGGGTGACCGAGTTAAAAGAGGGGTGGTGATACAACTGATCAAACGTCACATGCCTGATATTGTCCTCCTTCAAGAGACACATTTGGTGGGAAATACGTGCAAAGCTTTGAATCGCAAAGGCTACAAAATGGTGGCTCATTCGGGGTTCTCTTCCGGTTCCCGGGGGGCGGGTATCCTCACGCGCGCGTCCCTTCCCCTAGAGATAGATGTCACCATGATTGACGACAGGGGGCGTTACGCTGCCATGACGGGTAGATGGGAAGGGCGTTCCCTCACGTTGTTTTCTGTATACGTCCCCCCGGGGTTGCAATCCGGTACCTTTCAGGACCTTGGTGGTGCCATTTTGTCTATGCCGGCTGGCCTGTTAATAGTGGGGGGTGACTTTAACTCGGTTTGCTCTGGTCTGCTTGATCGCCAACCACCTCGGGACCTACGTAGCCCACAGATGTGGTTGCCCTCCTTTCTTGAGTCTATGGGCCTGGTGGACGGCTGGCGTCTTCTACATCCGACACTCCGTCAATTTTCCTTTCTCTCGGGTGCACATGGGAGTCTTTCCCGCATTGATTACATCCTTACACTGGCATCGCACGCATCGGCCGTTTCCGAAGCCCGCTTCTTAGCGCGGGGCATTTCTGATCACTCCCCGTTGTGGGTCTCCTTTAACTTTGACGTGGTCTTGTCGGGGCGACCGGCCACGATCAATCCGTGGTATTTCCGCAACATCAAGACCCGCTCCCTCCTGGCCAAAGCCATTGACCTTTATTTTGCTGAAAACGTGGGCTCGGTTGGGTCGGCCGTTACGTTGTGGGAGGCCTTTAAGACGGTGCTCCGGGGTGAGGCCCAGGCGCTCATAGCGGAGGCCCGTCGGACTAGGGATTCCGACTTGCTGAATGTTGAGCAAGAGGTCTTGAGTCTCGAGTCCCAGCTGAGGCCCGAGCCAGACCCCTCGATTGTACATACCCTCTCGCTGAAGCAAGCGGAATACCACGATCTGGCCACGAATGCCGCACTCACTCTGGCTAGAGAACAGCAGGGCCGTGTCTATGACGTAGGCGACAAGGCTGGGAAGCTGCTGGCTTGGTTGGACAGGAGGGAGATGGCCAGCCGAGTGGTGCCTGAACTCTTGGGGGACGACGGAGTGGTCCTTACGGACCCGAATGCCATTGTCGACTCCTTCGCTAGTTATTTTCGGGGGGTCTATGAGTCCGCTTCGGACTTTTCTGAGGCGGACTCGTCGGCTTTCCTTTCGGGTATTGAACTTCCCTGCCTTTCCGAGGACGAAAGCGCGGACTTGGACAGAGAGATCACCGCTGACGAGATTGCTTTGGCGATCCGTTCTTTACGGACCGGTAAGGCCTCCGGGCCTAACGGCATCCCGGTTGAACTGTATAAAATCCGCCCAGACGCGGTGTCTCCGCACCTGCGGAAAATGTTCCTGGAATCCTTTGAGAGGGGCCGTCTCCCCCTGGATCAAAGGTTGGCTACTATTGCGGTCATCCACAAGGAGGGTAAACCACGAGACGTCTGCCGATCGTACCGTCCTATCTCTCTCCTGAATGTGGAACCCAAGGTCCTCGCCAAGTTGCTCGCCAACCGGCTGATTGGTGTCATTGGCGACCTCGTGCACCCTGACCAGTCGGGCTTCATCCCCCACCGGAATACCGCCCTCAATCTGCGCCGCCTTCACGGTGTCATGGCTAGAGCCCACACCCTCGAAGAGCCAGCTGTCCTCGCGTCCCTTGACGCCACGATGGCTTTCGATTCTCTCGAGTGGCCATACCTCTGGGCAGTGCTGTCCAAACTCGGATTCGGGCCGGTCTTTGTGAGCTGGGTGAAGCTACTGTACGCTGAACCGATGGCCAATGTCACGGTCAACGGCCGCCTGTCGACGCCATTCCCCTTACATCGGGGCACCAGACAGGGCTGTCCCCTGTCGCCCCTTCTGTTCGCCTTGGCCCTTGAACCGCTCGCAGCCTACTGCGTATGCATCCTGATTTACACGGTATTACTTGGGCCCCTGGTTTTGAAGACAGGGTATCCTTGTATGCCGATGACATCTTACTTTATTTGACTTCCCCCTGCAAGTCCCTCATCGTGGCCTGTGACGTACTCAGACTCTTCGGACGTTACTCTGGTCTGATTATAAACTGGTCGTTCCTGTACGTCCTTAAAGGAGATACTCCACGACTTCCCAGGGGCTGTAACATTCAGATTGCCGTACGTGGCTTCAAGTACTTGGGAATTTACATCTCCGGCAATCCCAAGTTACGGTACAACCTCAACTTATTCCCTCCTCTCCAGCGTCTACAACGCGATGTAGACAGCTGGCGTAGGCTCCCGCTCTCTCTCCTTGGCCGTGCTGCGTTGTTTAAGATGATGTCCCTGCCCAGGTTCTTGTACGCCCTGCAGAACGCCCAGGATCCGGTCCCGGCGCGCTACTTCCGAGACCTTGAAGGCCTCCTGCGAACCCTTCTCTGGGACGGTCGACCTCGTGTTGCCATCCATAAACTCACGCTTCCATGGTACGACGGCGGCATTGCCCTCCCGGACGTGCGCCGCTACTACTGGTCCTCTCAACTTGCTGCCCTCAACCACGGGTTCTATGGCCCTGTGGGTAGTCCCGGCTATGCCATGGATAGATGGCTGTTGGGCGACGGCAACTATTATCGGGCCCTATACTCGAAGTCCTTCGACCGACGGTTGACGGGCCCTACACGGACGGCGGTCCACACTTGGCGGGCGGTCACCAAGGCGCAAGGTTGGCAAGGCAGACTCACTAGGTTCACTCCCCTTTTTGATTCGGACATCCTGGGTAGACTGTGGCACACCAAGGGGTTTGATAAATGGGACCTCATCGGAATCAGCAGAGTTGAGGACATGCTTTCCAAGGGCTCGATTAAGACCTTCCCCCAGCTGCAAACCGAATACCAACTGGGTGCGACGGAGTTTTTCCGTTACGCCCAGCTGAGGCACGCGCTGCTCTCGGCCACACCGCCGGACGGCGATATTCCTGAAAGTTCCCCTCTGGAGGACAGGATATTAGATGGGCACATGCCGGACAGCGCGATTTCCCTGTCATATAAGAAATTGATAAACGTGCGCACAGACCTCCTCCTTGGCTTGCGGGACCAGTGGGTGGCGGATGGCCTTGAACTTGACGATGAAGACTGGCAGAGCGCAATTTCCTCCCCTAAGGAGGTTGCAATTTCCTCCCGTCTTCGCCTCGTGCAGTTCAAGATCTTGCACCGGGTGTATATGACGGGGCCCCGATTGATGCGCATGGGATATTCGCCTGACGGACTCTGCCGCAGAGGTTGCGGGGCCCTCGCCACTTTCCTACACATCCTTTGGGAATGCCCCGTAATAGCCTCCTACTGGAGGAGGGTGCACCGAATCATGGAAGAAGTTACTGGCGTGATTGCTCATGCGGAAGCTCGTAGATGCCTTCTGACCACAGCGCAGCGCAGACTAGGCGGGTGACCCTTGGGAACATGGTGGCCAAAAGGGACATTGCTCAGAAGTGGGGTGCGTCCACGGCCCCCCTGGTGGTACAATGGAAAGCCAACATGGACTGGTGCATGTTCCGGGAGAAGACAGTCTATGTGGCAAGAGGGAGACCTCAAACTTGGAATAAAATCTGGGGGGCTTGGAATGCATATAGGGGAGACGTGTGCTTGCCACCTGAACCAGTCACTCTGGACGATCATGTGTCACCCTGACCTGTAACACCAACTGAGCTCTGATGTACTGCATTCTCCTGTTGTCCTCCCCCCCCCTTCTTCCCATCCTGACATCCTCTCCTTGATGATCGCTTCCCTGCCTTTCCACCCCTACCCGTCCCTGACGCCCTGATTCATATTGACTCTATTGCCATTTTCGCGCCCTCGGGCGCTCTTTTGTTGAATTCTTCATCTTAATATAAAAATAACCTTCGATGATTATGTCTGGATCTTTTTGCACTATTACTCTCCTATTACCCATGCTGCCTTGCCTCCGGGATGTCAGGCTGAATAGCTGTGTGCTCTGCTCTGAATAAAGGTTTTCAAAAATTTAAAAAAAAAAAAAAAATGCTGACCAACTGCCTGAGAATAGAAGGAAAAAGACAGCAAGGGCCTTTTAAAAACTTCACACTCTCCACTGCGTTCATTTCTGAGGCACACCGTCTCTGGTGCTTCTCTGTGTGCATTTCTGGGAATATTGTAGGGGTTACTCGGGCCACAAACGATTCTTATTTTCTAAACTCTGCACGTTACAAAATTCTTCTTCAGCAGAAATACCTTTTCCATGTTCCGAACATGTGCGCGGCGCCCCAGGCTAGTTAAAAAGGCGCACCGGGGTGTCGCGGCGCACAGTTTGGGAAACACTGGTTTAAGCAATGCTATACAGCAGTGGCGGCTTCTCTGCTAAGGCGGAGAAGCGTTGCCCCACTGCTCAAAAAGGAAAAATAAAACAACAATAACGTATTGTTATCATTTTATTTTTCCTATTGCAGTCTGTGGCCTGTGTGCAGTGTGGGGCAGGGCTGGCCAGAGCAGGGGAGAAGTGGTTTGCACTCCCAAAGTGCACATGAACTGTTTGGCCGGCCCTCTTGGGCCCACCAAACAGTTCATGTACACTTTGCATGCATCCCACATGGCTGCATTAAAACAGCCTGGAGAGGAACATGCACAGGCTCCCTGTTCTAGTCTGAGCGTCGATCCACATTGTGATTGGCTCTGGGGAGCCTGTGTGCAAGGTGCTTCCTGCTGCTGGCCAGACTGCAGAAAGGAAGAGGACGCAGGGGATGAGCCCAGCCGGCGGCCGTTCCAAGGTAAGTTGTTGTTTTTTGTTAATTAACCCCCCCAACCACCCCTGTCCGCCAGCAGCCTCTAATGCTATACAGCATCCATGGTGCTGCTGTGCAGCATCATTGAAAAATAATTTTAAAAAGCTTATGACGTGGCTGCAAGTGTAATTTTGTATGTGTGTGCACGTACAAAACGAAACAGCCATGTTTTCTTTCTTTATATTCACCGAACCCAGCTGGGAAAATCTTTTTTTTTTTTTTAAACCTTTATTGAAAAAGACATGAAAATACAAAAGCAAGTATACGGCACCGTAGGCCGGCTGTTATATATCACAATACAGTACTGGATAAAAGGTACACAGCCATTCAGCCGACAACCCATAGGGCCCGGTGGCAAGGAAGAGCCCATGTCTCGCCATATATACATACTAGGAGAAGAGAAGGTTTCGATTTTATCTTTTTTGAAAAACAACCCCCCCAACCAACAAACATTAGAAAATACTGCACGGGCTCATGAGAAAAAGAAAACATTCTTGAAGAATCCTTCTGGAGAGGGGCACCACGTCTTCACAGCTACATTGTCAACAAACTATATGTATGGAATGGAAGAGAAGAGGGAGCAGGTAATATGCAATAATACACCAATGGAACCTAAAGAGGAGGGAATGTCATGCTAAGGGGACTGGAGACGTTCCGGTGGCGGTTCAAAGGGAGGGGTGCAAATCTCACCACGGTATTGATTCCATTGACCCCATATTCTACCCCACTTTTTGGGCCTGCCCCTGGCAACATAAACAGTTTTTTCACGGAACATGCACCAGTCCATATTCCTAGACCATGCAGACAGGCTTGGAGGTTGCGCCGACCCCCACAATTGTGCAATGTCACGCTTCGCAATCATGTTGCCCAAGGTGGCCCACTGTGTTTGGGCAACAGTATAGTCGTTGGGTTCCCATACATTAAGCAAACATCTCCGAGCCTCAGGCAGAAGCGAAACACCCGTCACCTCAGACATAACACCATGCACTCGGGTCCAGAATGAAGCAACCACGGGACATTCCCATATGATATGGAGGAACGTACCTACAATACCGCAGCCACGCTTACACAGAGCATCCGAAACAAACCCCATCCGCAACAATCGAGGGCCCGTCATATAAACTCAATGCAGGATCTTTAATTGCACCAGTCTCAGACGAGCCGGGATAGCCACCTCCTTAGGAGAGGATACCACCGCCTGCCAGTCCTCATCGTCAAGTTCCACTCCATCGCCGGTCCAAGACGTGCGGAGCTGCACAAGAAGGTCCGCCCGATGGTTTATCAACTTCTTATATATTAAGGAGATCGTACTGTCCGGGATATGCCCATCCAGCACTCTATCCTCAAGGGGCGAGGAGTCTGGGACAGACGTCCCAGGCAACATCACCGAAGAAAGGGCGTGCCGAACTTGAAGGTAACGAAAATGTTTGCGAGGGCCGAGTTGAAACTCCCGTCGCAGCTCCTCAAAAGATTTGATCTCGTCCTTCCCCAATAGGTCACCGACCACGCTAATTCCAATAAGGTCCCATTTATCGAACCCCTTAGTCGTCCATAAATGACCCAACTTTTCCGACGCATAGAGTGGGGTAGCCCGTGTAAGGGTGTACGAGAAACCCGTGGCAGTGGTGGCGTGCCAAACCTTCACCGCGACTTTTGTGGGCCCGCTGAGGGCCACATCCGGCCGCTTCGAGTCGAACGCCCTATTGTAATCCCCGCCAGGAAGCAACCACTTGTCCATGGCAAAGGCTGGATTAGATGCCGGACCATACATAGCATGATTAACCGGGCTCAATTGTGAGGCCCAGTAATACCGACGGATATCCGGCAGCGCAATTCCGCCATCATACCACAGGAGTGTGAGCTTAGCCAAGGCAACCCGGGGGCGACCGGCCCAGATCAATTTCCTTTGCAAGCTTTCTACCTCACGTAAGTAGCTGGAGGGCACCTGGTCCAGCTTGTTCTGGAAAGCGTACAGAAACCTGGGAAGGGACATCATTTTGAACAAGGCCGCTCTACCCACCAGTGACAGAGGCAGCCTGTTCCACGCCTTCACATCCGCTCGCAGCCGAGCGAGCGGGGGAAGCAGATTGAGCCGATATCTGACCATCGGATCGCGGGAGATGTGAATGCCTAAATACTTAAATCCGGTAGGCGAGATCTTTATCGGACAAGTGCGTGGTATTAGTGGGACATCCCCCGTTAGCGAGTATACACAGGACTTCAACCAATTGATAACTAATCCCGAGTTTCTGCCAAAGGAGCTAAGAACATCAAAGAGCACTCCCAAGGATTTTCGCGGGGAGGTCAGGTAAAGAAGAATATCATCCGCATAAAGCGAGATGCGGTCCTCAAAACCGGGGGCCCACCTGATGCCTTTGAGAGAAGGCTCCCATCTCAACCATGCAGCCAAGGGCTCCAGTGCCAGAGCAAAAAGCAACGGGGAAAGGGGACATCCCTGTCGTGTACCCCGACCCAAAGCAAAGGGGGCCGACACTCTTCCGTTAACTACTACCTGGGCCAAGGGTTCCTCATAAAGCAAACGGACCCAGCCAATGAACACCGGCCCAAAGCCGAACTTAGCCAACGCCGCCCATAAATATGGCCATTCCACAGTGTCAAACGCCATAGTGGCATCCAACGAGACCAAAATGGCCGGTTCACGCAGAGTGTCTGCTCTCGCCAGCACTCCATGAAGGCGACGCAGATTGAGCGCAGTATTACGCGCAGGAATAAAACCGGATTGGTCCGGATGCACCAGATCACTTATGACGGTTATCAATCGGTTGGCCAACACCTTCGCCAAAATCTTGGGTTCGACGTTTAGGAGAGAAATAGGCCTATACGAGGAACAAAGCTCACGTGGTTTGCCTTCTTTGGGAAGAACCACGATGGAGGCAAGACGTTGATCTCGGGGAAGTCGGCCTCTCTCTCTCGACTCCATGAACATTGCGCGAAGATATAGCGCCATTTTGTCTGGACACAACTTGTACAGCTCGATGGGCAGGCCGTTTGGTCCCGCAGCTTTACCAGAGCGAATGGAGCGAATGGCGAGCGCCACCTCATCCGTGGAAAAGGCCGCCTCCATTCGCTCCCTATCAGAGTCGGACAGACAAGGCAGGGTGATATCCCGAAGCAAAAGGTGGGAATCTTCCTCAGGCCGATCTGAGACCGGAGCATACACCTTGCGAAAGTGCGAGGCAAACTCTTCTACTATCTCCAGCGGATCAGTCACACATATCCCATCCTCACGCTCAACCACTGGCACCACACGACTCAACCCATCCCGCCTGTCCAACCACGCTATCAACTTCCCAGCCTTATCACCCACGTCATACAGACGACCCATTTGCTCCCGACTCATGGCTTTCGCAGCATTCGTAACCAAGGCCTTATAGTCAGACTGTTTTAATTGGAGGATATGCAACTTCTCCTGGTTGACTCCGGTATCAAGTTCTCTCTCCAGACTATCCACCTCAGCCTCCAGCCGCTCGACCTCTTCATTGTGTCGCCTCTTCGCGCCAGCGATAAGCGAGAGCGCTTGGCCCCGCACCACAGGTTTAAAAGCCTCCCAGAGGGACACTGAGGACGAAACAGAACCCACATCTCCGCAAAATAAAGGTCTATAGTCTTGACTAACCCCGCTCTAATATCTGGAGTCCAGAGATGCCAGGGATTGATTGGGGCGATTCGGCCCCCAGCGTTCAAATGGAGATCAATATGAATCCATAGCGGGGAATGGTCCGAAATACCTCTGGGCAAATGTCAGGCCTCTCGCACCGTCGCTGCCTGGGCGGCGGGCACAAGAAAATAATCAAGCCTAGCCAGACTCCCATGCGCCCCAGAGTGAAAGGTATATTGGGCCTGGCCCGGGTGCAGCATCCACCAACAGTCTACCAGACCAAACGTATCCAACAACCCACTAAGACCAGATTGGGAAGGTGTGAGTGTCCTGGGAGGATGTCTATCCAGCGAGCCATCCATGACAGAGTTAAAGTCACCTCCCATTACCAGAAGACCCTCAGGTAGCCCAAGCAACAATTTACCCAAGTCGGCAAAGGTGGTAGTCTGCAGGCCAGGGGTAACATAGACCGATAGGACAATAACAGTTCTTCCCTCCCACCTCCCAACAATCGCAGCATATCGGCCCCTTTCATCCAAAATCATATCGTCTATCTCAATGGGAAGGGAATTACGAAACATAATACCAGCACCTCTGGAGCCCGAAGTAAACCCCGAATGTGCCACCAGCTTGTAGCCCCTCCCATTCATTGCATGAAACATATTCCCAACCAGGTGCGTTTCCTGCAGGAGTATGACTTCGGGAGAGTGCCGTTTTACATATTGAAGTACAATTCCCCGCTTTATCTTGTCCCCTAAACCATTGACATTCCAGCTCAAGATCCGCAACCCCCTACCCCCCATCCAGAAAGTAGGAAATCGGGTCCCCCCAACCCCATGAAGGAAGCACAGAAATAGCAACAATACGCAGCCTCAAATGCAGTAGAAACAAAAGAAAGAAAACCAAGCCCCCCAACCCCAAAACCCTGGAACAACAACCCCCCACCCTGCACCCCTGCGAAGAACCAAAAAACCACCCCATTCAGCAGTGTGCCTGTCACCCTACCCCAAGAACTAGAACTACAGATAAAAAGGAAACACGCCCCCGGAGGAGGAAAAGTCCTGAACCCCCCCGCCGCTCCAGGGTCCCAATTTCGAAAGTCATCGACCCAAAAAAAAAAGAACAAAAATATCGTGACACGATACAATGGAACATAAACTGGTGCCTCTACTACTCCTGGTCCCGTCGGCCTCCCTCGGGACCACCCGCGTTGTCCTCATTGTCTCTAGGCGTGGATAAAGTGTCCAACCAGTCACTAGCCACCTCAGGCATATCAAAGAAGAGCACCCGCTCATTGTGTTCAACGCGCAGACGAGCAGCGAAAAGCATGGCATACTTCATGCCCAAATCCCGTAGTCTACCTTTCACCCGGAGAACGCCAATCTCTGTTTCTGCACCAGGGGAGTGAAATCAGGGTAGAAGTTAACGGAGGTGTTCTCAAACCTGGTGGGGCCATTAGTCCTCGATGCCTGCAAAATGGCGTCTCTGTCTCTATAATTGAAGAGCCGAGCAATGATGGGCCGCGGTGCCGTCCCCTGTGTTCGTCTGCCGTCCGGAATCCTATGGGCGCGCTCCATAGCAAAAAGCTTGCTCAGGCTTTTAGGGGCTAGATGATTAACAATCAGATCTTCCACAAGAAGGTCCGTCGATTGATCTGTCGACGTCTGCGGAACTCCTATAATGCGAATGTTATTTCGCCTAGCATGACCTTCAAAATCCTCGAGGCGGCGGGCAAACCGTTCGCTAGAGGATCGAAGGGTGCGGACCTCGGTCTGGAGCTCGGACACATCCGAAGTAAGACTGGCAGTCTTAATGTCCAACGACTTCACCCTCTCGTTGGTTTTCCCCAGATCTGCCCTGATTAGACCCACATCCACTGCCACTGTATCAATTTTGGCCGCCAAGGTCTCATATTGTTGGCCCATCGATGACTGTATGCTGGCGATGGCGCCCATAATATCACGAAGAGTCGGTTCCTCCGGCTCCTGGGCACCACTACTCATGCCATCCGAGGTTTTCCCGGTCCCACTCCGCGAACCCTTGTTCCGAGCAAATCTGTCCATGATGGAAGTCTGGGTCCCGCCACCACGAGTTGTAGACTTGACAGACGGCTTGTCGCCTTCCGATCGAGCCGCCATGATGGATGAGCTGCCCCGCCGGGGCTTGCGAGATCTGGTATAAATGGTTCCCTCGAAGGAAACTCTACAAGGCGTTGAAACACAGAGCACAGTGGGGTGCAGTCAGGGAGCTGGGGTAGCCAGCAGGCTCGAGATCAGCTATCTCAAGTCCTCGCGACCGTGGAGAAACGAAACCGAAAGTAGGTCCCGGGCATCCGTTTTCGCCGCAGGCCGTTGTTGTTCAACTACTTTCGGGGCGCTCCCAATGCCCAAGGTCCGGGATGAGCCACGATGTAGGCCTCTGGGCTCCAGAAGGAGCAAGTCGGGCATCCGGCGTCCAAATCAAACTCTGAAAAGGGTCTTCCTGATCAGGAGAGTCGCGGCAAGAAGAACCCGTCGTCAAAACCAGGATTAGTGCCAGGATAGTCGGTGGAGGCAGCTAGGGTCTCAGGAGCTCACAGCTCACGCGACCATCTTGGATGTGCGCTAAGCTCCTCCCCTCGGAAAATCTTTTTTTGAACGGGTGGGGGGATGCCACATGGAAGAGCAAAAGCAACATGGCGTGGGCCGGTGGGGAGGAAGCAATGGAGGGAGCAACAGAGAAGGTAGAAGCATCACAGGGGTGTCAGTGGGGGGAACAACACAGAATGCACGGGTGACAGAAGCATCACGGAAGTTGTGGGTGGAGGAAGCAACATGGAGGGTCTAGAGGGGGTGGAGAAAAGCAAACGGGCTAAAGAGAGAACAATGTGGATCACAAGTTGAGATAAGTGAAAGGGCAAGAGAGAGCAAAGTGGAGCTAGACAGGAGAAGTTCACAGGCCAGAAAGCAACCCAGGGGGAGAAATACAAAAGGGTGAGCGTTTCACTGGGGGCAGGGGAGATGTAAATGGGCAAGAGAGAACAAAAGAGTATAGATCGGGAAGAGAAGCATACTATGTAGACAGCTGGAAAACACATGCATTCTCATGGAGTGCTTAAGACAAAAGAAAAAAGTAGTTCTCTGAAAGTGAGCAGTAGAAGAACACAAGTATAAATTGGAGTTCTCCAGGGGAGGGAGAGACACAAGGTGGACAAGGCAAGCCATTGAATAAGAAGCAAATGAAAGCGTCAGTAAAGCCAACCAATTTAAAGAAATTAGTTAGCTACAAGTCCCTCTATGCTCTTGGTAAGCCCTCAATATGTCTTTAGCTGTCTGATAGGCTCGACCTTAGGTTTAATCCTCAGAGTCTTGTTGCTTGTCATTTGTATATGATTTTATATGTCCTTAGACAAACAAGTCATACATTGCCACACTTCTTGTGCCATTAGAGCTTCTCAAGCTTATATCAGTAGATCCAGGTTTCTGAATATGCACATTGCGGTTATGAATATATGTTTTATATATTATCGGTTGGACTGGTTATTAAAACTATAAACACACTTGCACTAAAGAAAATGCAGTTCTTTTAACTTGTAAACGATCTGCTCTGATTTTTCCATGCTTAAAATAGACAATAGAAAAATAAGATTCAATTAATTCTACTATATGCTTATTTAGGAGGGTCATTTAGCGCTGCATGTTGCCACATGGACACCACAGAGCGCTGTGCTGTTTGGATTACAAGATCAGTGAACTGGGTAACAGGTGTCAGCCAAACATGTGACATGGCCCTTCTCTGATATTCTGCTTTACCGCTAAGATTAAAGCTTCATCTTTAGCCAAAAGCAGTATAGAATAGTTGAGTTCCGAATATTTTTTTTTAAGTGATTAGGTTCAGCTTTCCGTTTGAAACTTCTTCATTAAGTCAAACAACATAATTTCTAAAGGAAAGAAACAAAGATGACCAAAATGAAGGTCACGCTCTGAAAATTGAACTGACAGGCCAGACAGACAGCATTTAAAAAGCTGGAAAAATGGCAAATATGTTGCAGTGTGAGACTAGCTGAACTTTAGCGTACTGTAGATATGTGACATTTATCAAAGGTGCTGCCACTAATATGGAGACATTTTGGTTCTAATGTGAGCCTGTGGTGGAGTATATGAGCGACAATGTGTGTCATATAATGCTATGAAGTGAAAGCATTAGTATAAACACACCTTGCTTCCTAGGTGGGCTAACATAAATGTGAGTCGACCCAAGAATGAATATACCTCTCTAAAGTTTTGGGATGACCAACTAGTTCAACAATTTGCAGTAGCGGCTCCTGGAGGGACTGCTGCCGGGCGGTGACGCAGAGCGGGGGAGGGGCAGGGTGAGCGGTAGCAAACTCCGGATTATGGCCGAACGGAGGTAAGTATACAAATCAATGAATACAACAAATTTCATTGCATGCGCTGCATCGCATTTGGCACAGAAAGTCTAATGAAGACGTGCATTCTAGTAGTAACCTAAATACCTACAGTCAGTTCTCTATAGCCTACAATTATTTAATAGGTAATTGGCAATATCTATTGAACAACTATTTGGGGTGTCTTTGGTAAACAAAACATTTGCATCTGCTTGAGTACAGAAGAAGGGGGTTAAAGTTTGGGAGACGTAATAAGTCGGAGTTCCTTTGTACCCCCATACAGATCTCCCAGACAGTGATTAAGATGGAGTCTGAATCTTCTGTTCTGCTTCCTGTTTTTGCTGAGTCAATCCTTCTTTAATGGGTTTCTCTCAAATAAAAGAAAAAAAAGTCATGGTATTTTAAACTCACACCTCATAGATGGTGCATCACTACAGCCTTACGATGTGGCTCCTAAAGTCCTATTGTCAGGGCCGGTCCTAGGATTTGTGGGGCCCCGGGCAGGATAGGAACATGCGAGGCCCCTCTAATTTGCATAAGATGTAATGTCACAGGAAGTGACGTCATAGGAAGCGTCAACTGACCATTCATTTTCCGGTACTGTTGAAGTAGCTTTGCAAGAAGCTACTTGTCTAATTTGGATATCACTGAGATTGCTACAAATACAAATATTAGCCCTAATACAATAAGCGAGAATATTTTAAAGCTCTATTAGGTGGAAATGCAACACGTCAAACTAGGTTGAAAAGCGAGGCCTTTATCTCTCCAAAACTGATGTTTCCAGATTAGTGCATGAATAAAATTGTAAAACAGATTGCCTCATAGGTATTCAGTTGGTCTTCAGGTGACCCCCGGTACTCCAGTTGCACCAGTGAAGTTCATGGTTAAGGCATTTGGTTTTAACAGGCAGGGACATCAACACAAAGCTTTACATGCTACATTCACTGATCATCTCTCCCCAGCCTCATAACATTTTTCACTGGTTTTGCCCCATTTACATCTTCTTCCCATTTTCATTCTTCTGAACACTCTAATCTTTTCGCACTGATTTTGCGTCTCTTCTGTTACCAATTTACATTCATACTCTACTCTTAGTCTCATTGCTTCTTCAAACCATATTTTGTGGATTTTGCCCCTCTTAAATCAATATCTCTGCTATCCGCAGCTTTGTCGCTCCTCTTTCTCAATATGTTCCTCTTATATCCACCTTTTTCCTCCATGCTGTATGCCTCATCGCGCCACATGCCTCTTACTTTTCTCATTGATTCTGGCATTCTACACCCACCTCTCACCATTTCCTCTCTCTTCTCTGTGTATGGTGTCTTGATTGTTCCGTCTTTCTTACATTTACCTGCCCCATCCATGTACTGCCCTTCACCGCTCATTTCTTCCTCCACCCTCCTAATGCTTTTTTGCTGGTCTGTCCCCTTAATACCCACCTCTCCTCTTTGAACCCCCTGCCTTTTACATTGTCTCACTGTTTCTTCCTCTCTTACATCCGCATCTCCCTTCCATACTCTACACTTCACTTTACCTCTGGTATGGTCTCTTACCTTTCTCACTAATTCTGCCTCTATTACACCCACCTCTTATCAACCTGCGGAACCATTCATCTATTCACAGCCTCTAACCTTCTCCTACTCGTTCTACCTCTCTATAATATACCTCTCCCCTGACTCTCTCCCACTGCCACTTACTTACTCTTTGTTGTCCTACCCTCTTACATCCATCACTCACCATTCCCTCTCCATGACACTTAAGTTCTCCTGATGGTCCGCTTCTCTTATATCTACCTCTCCTATTCAAGCACTGCCTTTTCACCTTTCATCTTTCTCTCCAGCCTCAACTGTGTTCACTGGTTCTGTCCCCTTTACGTCCACCTCTCCTCTCCATGCTCTACTCTTCATGTTTTATCTCTCTCTCACCTCTCACCTCTACCCTCCATTCTCTGTTTCTGCCCCTGTAACTTCTGCTTCCCCCCTACATGCGCTGCCATTCACCTGCTGCTTACCTTGCTTCACCTCTTGTGCCAGGACACAGTACAGGCCCCTGCAGCACAGATGGGCCCACAACACTTATGGGGGACCCCAACCCATCAGGGGGCTCCCATTTAGCCAATATCTGTGAGATGTGGGAGTCTCAGGGTCCCATTATCACATTCTGCGGAGCAGGACCCCATAGTTTTGTGTTACACCTCTGCTCGTTTTACTTTACATCATTCTCTCCCCTCCCATCCCCCCACTCTCCCAAAGCATCTTACCTTTCATTTTTGCATGCTATTCCTTGTACCTAACGAAGATTCTTCCCTTCTACCGTTGATTCTGCCATTCATACACATCACTCCTTTCCCTTATCCTGTTGCTTAAGTGTCTTGTTATTTATAACTGTTTTGGCCCTTATGTTTAGCTCTCCATTCTCTGCTGTATTCTATCATCTCTCCCACCTCTTCCCTTCTTTTACTTATCTTACTTCTTTTAGATGTGCCTCTCCTTCGATACTTCTATTAAAAGTAAAAGAGAACTCCAGACGTACAGATGCACCCAGGGACATGAGAATTAGGGGTTTCAGATGCGAACAAACATGATGCCGGGTAGAAGTACAACCTTTTTAGATGTATAAAACAAGGCATGGTGTGCGGGTGGCTTGAGGGGTTATATAACTTGGGTGCATCTTGGAGGGTTCTTTCACTCCACTCCAGGTGGTAAGGATGGATGTGGGGGTCACCCCTCTGTCCCTCCCACCATCTAAATGTTATCATCTCTATTATTTTACACACCCAATTGTTCATTCTTCCTTCGTTTAATGTAAATTACATGAAAGTAAAAATCAATACGCGCTTATAGTCAACTGGAGTTACTGCTTATGTTTAACTGTTTTGTGTTCCTTTTGAATGCACATGCTTGTTTGGAGAAAAAAAATACAATAAAACGGAACTGTTAAAAAAAGAAAAATAATAATCTTTTTCTCCATGTTCTGTTCTTCATCCTTTCCCTTCATTGAAAGTGAGCGGCGCCCATCGTGATGTGAGGTCACTTGTTTTTGTGTTGTGAGCCCTGCAGGATGCTCTCTGCTTTACATTCATGCACGGGCAGGGCTCACTTCACACCTCATGCCAGTTCAAGCATCTGCCTAGCCGCTGTTATCATGCAGATGCGGCCATTAAGAAAAGAAAAAGAGGTGCCAGCAAAGGACAGCCAGAAACCCAGCCCTGCCAGTCTGCGGCAGCTGAAAGGGATGCAGGAGTCACACTACCCTTTCAGCCAATGGCAGCAGGGCACAGATGAGGGGGGCCCGCCTTGGGACATGCACGCTGTACGATGGCTGCAAACGCCAAGGGAGTGGGCTGTTCATCTGGAATTCGTACAATAGCGCATTTTTAAAAGGATGATGGACTCGTGGGGGGCCCCTTCGCAGTTAGATGGTCATTGGCCCGGGGCAGCTGCCCATGCCTAGCACCGGCCCTGCCTATTGTTATGCTCTCCCCTCCTGGCCTCCTGTGCCTGGGTTATGGGGTAGCTATTGAGGAACATAGTGTGACTTTACAGGTTTTCAGAAAAAGAAGTGCTCTCATGGTCCCATACAACTTAGCACTTCTAGATACAACCCACCAGTCTCCTCACACTTGACCTTGGCTGTGACCCCCACAGTTTTGTGACTTGCAGGGACGCTGTAAATATTTCTTCAATGAGGTTGAGTCCTACCAGCTAAACTGCACGGCTAGAAAGTTTCTCTCTTCCAACGGTGCAGTCATGACTTTTACAAATCTCGAGTTGGAGGAAGTATGTTCCATTCCAGATTCTTTACTGCCCGATTTTTATCTTATGAATTCTTTATTTCAGCCAAAGGCCATAAAAGGTTTCATTATAAAACATGTCCATAAAAATCTAAATTGTTTCAGCCAAATGTTACATAATTTCAATAAAATTGGCAATTGCAGTAAAACAATTTCATTCAATAAAACCTTTTTAAAATATACATGGAGTAATGTCTAATTATTCATACAGTCCGCTGTAAGTTTCACGGTTCCAGATATCTTGGTCATTGGTATGTCACAACTTTAGCCCCATTCTCTTCCTTATTAGACCCACTATAAACAAATATCTTGATAGCGCAAATATGACATGTGGTAGGGTACTTGTTGTCAGTACCCTCAGCGCCTCTTGATGTTTGCTGAATCCCAACGAATTACATAGTGGTCGAATCCATTTGCTCCTTACCCTTTCATACGCCGGACAAAAAAACAAAATATGTGCAATGTTTTCGATTTTGTTTGTAGGCCCTAAAGTGCATCTAGTGCATAGAGAACAGGCAAGATCCTCCTCCCCCCCCCCATTTTACAGTATAGCTCTTAATCTGTAACGTGTTATATCTTAACTTTAGATACAGAATTCTTGCTAGGAACGGTTGTATATTGTCAAGGAAATCATGGCGTTTCGGACTTGGCTTAATAGAAAGTATTTCACTTGTTAACCTTCCTAGACTTGGGTCAGAGTGGAGTGCATTCAATATATATTGCCAATAAATACCCTTTAGATTGCCTTTAGAACTTGGTGTTAAATTATGCGGTTTAGTCCAGTATGATTCAAGACCTAACTCAATCAACCATTTCTGGACAAATCTTAACCACGGGAAGGTAAGACGTGTATCAATATCCAATTATTTGTGTGCACTTTCTCTACATGCTAGTAATTCTGGCGTAGTCCATAGCCGTATCCAATAGAGCAGTGGATTTAGGGTTGCAAGATGACCTATTCGCTTTAAATTTAGATCGTGGAACATTGGGACAAGTGGTGTTGATTGGGGTAATCCTAATAATCTCCCTGCAAAACTTGTTTTCCCCAGCTGTCGGATGTCGCTTGTGCCCCATAACTCTGATCCATACAATGTTGCAGCCTGGACCTTACATAATATATCTCAAGTGCTGGTGTCACAGCTTTGCTTGTAGTTGAGCTGTACTTCTTAAGGGTTGCCCCTGACCCTTGGGCTAACCTTAAAGCTGAGTGGTTATTTGCTGGTTCTAGGCTAGTTTTGTGTCTAGTAATAAGCCCAAATAGGTAAATTTAGTGGCATATTCTATTTTCTCATTACTGAGCACGAGATTCTTTTTAAGGGTCTTTTGTGGGTTTCTGGCCATGTACTTAGTTTTATTTGCATTTATTTCTAAGCCCTTTTCTGTGCAGTATCTATTGAACCTGTTCAACATGTTTTATAGCCTTTTCATGGTCTGTGATATCAGAATGGTGTCGTCTGCGAAGAGCAGCGCCGGCACCAAATTCCTGTTTAACCTTGGGGGATCATTTAAGATCAGATAAACAAGGCCTGTCACTTTTGCATAATCTGAGAATGTTTGACCTAGTAATGTTAAATGGTAGATTCCCAGAGGATTCCCCAGCCTCCTATACTTACCGGGCCCATATTGTCATTCATTAATTGATTACATGGTGGTATTTAACCAACTTTTTGGTTCATGGACACAATTTAAGGTATTTCCAACAAGCATGAGTGATCATAGAATTTTGGTTGTTAATGTTGACATAGAAATCGAGAAGCCTGAACTCTGGAAACATAGGGGCGAAAAGGTTTTATATAATCGCAGTAATGGGTGTACTTGTTGGGCAAAACATTTGCTCCCAAGTTTTAAGAGAGTTTATGAAAATATGGCCTTTATTTGCACTCAAGAAACCCCTATTGACAGGTTCGAGAGAATCCTGGCTGCAATTAGATCGTTCGGGAGAAAAAAGCAAGTTGCCAGTTCTGCACCACCAGTGACTAAATCATGGGAAATCAAAAAATTAAATTGGGAAATGAATGCCTTAATTAGAGAACAACTTAGGCTATCTACAATACCAAGGCAAAGGGAAATCAATAGACTAAAACAGGGCCGGAAAAGGAAAGTGGTATCGGAACGTAGAAGGGTAGAAGACATAAATTTAGTTAAACTTCGAGAGGTCGCTCAAACCGGGGACACTAGGAAATATTGGGCGCTGATAGCAAAATTGTGCAATGGGAGAGAAACGTCAACGCCCATTTAGATTCCATATGCAGAATGATCTGCGTATATTTCCCAGCTGTATGCTTCAAATTCCACAGTTGGATGGAACCACAATGTTGGATCTGCACCCACTATGGGACACCTTCATGTCTTGAAATAGAGGGTTTTATTAAAGGGGCAAGATACTCTGGTGCAATGGGCCCAGATTATGTACCAATAGCCATGATTATAAAAGGATGGCGAAGCATGGGTGGAATTTTTACATCCACTGTTTGTCCACTGTTATACCCATCGCGACATTCCACAATCGTGGAAGGGAAGCATAATTGTTTCACTATATAAAAAGGGTCCAAAAAATTCCTTTGCCAGTTAGACAGATCTCTCTCCTGGATGTGATTGACAAAATATTTGCGAAGAGCATCCTTATCCATCCGCAAGATTGGGCATTCGGAAACAGTCTCATTTCGGTAGCTCAAACAGGATTTCACAAAAACAGTGGTACCCTGGATAACATCACCGCCTTGCAAACTAACTAAAAAATATCCAGTGATTTATGCGGCTTTTATATGTTTCTCTACGGCATTTGACAGGGTAGATCGAGGGATGTTGTGGAGAAAACTGGTCACCATGGGATACCAGGGAATCTATTACGATTGGTTATTGCACTGCACTCCTCTACTTGGACGCAGGTTTATTTGGGGGGAACACAGGGTCTTTCAAGAAAAATAAAACCAAATAAGGGGTCGAAGCAAGGGTGTCTTTTGGCCCCTCTTCTTTTTTCTATTTATGTTAATGATTTGCCAAGAAGAGTGGAGCTCAGCAAAGGGGATTCCCCTAAACTAGGAAACTTAAAGCTGCTGCCTGCTATATGCAGATGATGCCATAACAATGGATTTAAATCCAATTGGACTTCAAAGACTCCTTGCTGAGGTGATTAGGTATACAGAAGAATACTACTTAAAAATGAATATTTTAAAGAGTAAGGTTATAGTATTTAGCTATCGGGGATGTAGAGTCAGAAAGAACTTGTACTGGTTTTTGGGAAATGAGAAACTGGAAGTAATAACGTTTTATCCATACTTCACAAATAGGTGTTTCATTAGTAATCATATGGATCAATGTAAAGGGAAGGCAATTTCACAGGCTTTTGCAATTAATCGATTATATACACACTGTGGGAAAAGACACTTCAGTCATACTTTATCAGTTTATAAAATAAAGATACCACCAGCATTGAGCTATGCCTGTGAAACAAGTGATGCACACGAGTGGGACATATTCGAGAAAGTAGTGGGACGGATCTGGCACCAAATATGCAATTTAAATCACGCGGCTCCTATCGCACTTATGTGCTATCAATAGCTGTGTGCTTAAGATGGAGCAACGCACTAGTAAATAGCCCTGAGAATGCCTTATGGGTAATACTACGTGAGAACATTTTTGTCAGCATGAAAGAAAATAGTGCTTTTTTTAGGAATCATCAAAAAGCCATGAAACTGTAGGGCTTAAAGATGGACAGTGTGGCGGTACTCTATAAACGTGCTTTGAAAATCAGAATTAAAAATCTATCTATGGGGTATCTCACGAGAGAGATATTATATTGTGTGCGGAGAATAGCAATTATGATGTATTGTAGGGAGTAGTATCTACAAAAAAAACAACCATATGTTTTATGGAATCTTAAACATGGAGTGGGTAGAGTTATTCTGTTGCTTAGGCTGAATTTACTTCCGTTAGGAATCTTAACAGGAGCTGGGGAGGGCATTGCTAGACAGGAAAGACTCTGGGCCAGATGTAGGTAATTCCTATTTACCGACTCTTAAATATCGAATTTTACTGATTCGGTATTTAAGAGTCGGTAAATAGGAAGGGGCAGATGTAGGTAATTCTAATTTTAGAATTACCGAATCGGTATGATTCGGTATTTACCGATTCGGTAAATACCGAATCGGTATTGCCCATTGATTCCTATGGGCCATGAAGCCCATAGGAATCAATGGGAAATACCGATTCGGTATTTACCGAACCGGTAAATACCGAATCCTGCAAGGGTGCAGGGGGTGTCACTTTGACACCCTCTAGCACCCCAAGTACAGGCTTGTGTGACATGTGGTACAAAAGGGGGTGGTGATGGACGGAGCATCTGAATCAATCAAACACTCACACCCAGTCAAAAGATCTGGGTTTAATCCATCACCGTTCTTTAGCCCACTCTGCCACCCCAGTTCAGACATGGCTATATGCAAATCAGTCTGACCCTGTGCCTCATGGAAACAGTCCAGCCCGAACTGCCAAGCCATGTCTTCCCTGGACCGGAAACAAGCTTCTGAGGACCGGTTTCTGGCATTCCAGCTGTCTTCGGCCCGGCTTGCTTGAATCCAGTGGCAAAGTGAGCAAGAGACTCACGTCTGAGCATACCCTGCCACACTTAAGGCGGCCAAAAGCGGTACAAAAGGGAGTGGTGATGGACGGAGCATCTGAATCAATCAAACACTCACACCCAGTCAAAAGATCTGGGTTTAATCTATCACCGTTCTTTAGCCCACTCTGCCACCCCAGTTCAGACATGGCTATATGCAAATCAGTCTGACCCTGTGCCTCATGGAAACAGTCCAGCTCGAACTGCCAAGCCATGTCTTCCCTGGACCGGAAACAAGCTTCCGAGGACCGGTTTCTGGCATTCCAGCTGTCTTCGGCCCGGCTTGCTTGAATCCAGTGGCAAAGTGAGCAAGGGACTCACGTCTGAGCATACCCTGCCACACTTATGGCGGCCAAATGTGTGACATGTGGCACACATACATGCCCTAAGGGCATGTCTGTGTGTCACATGGCACAGGTGTACATGCACAGATCTGCATGTACACCTGAATTCGGTATTTTACCACCCAATTGGATTGGGTGGTAAAATACTGAATCCTGAAGGCCTGTAGCACTGTGAACAGTGCTACCTACATCTGGGTTTTACCGAATCGGTAAAATTACCGATTCAGTATTTTACAGAATCGGTAAATTTACCGAATCGGTAAATTTACTGAATTTGTAAAATTAAGGGCCCTACATCTCAAAATCCAATTACCGGTCGGTAACGGCCGAATTCGGCCGTTACCGACCAGTAATTGGCGACCTACATCTGGCCCTAGGTCACTTATGTAACTCCTGTATACAATACTTCAACCATGTTCTATTTGTGTGCCCCACATTACAACCATTATGTCGCAGATACCTAAGGAATTGTTTTCTAAAGTACAATGTCACCACTGCAGAAGAGGCCCGCAACTGTCTGCTGGCACCTCCATCTGAATTAGTTTGCTTTAAAAAATGGTGCTTTTTTAAACAATTTTTAAATATATTTTAGAACAGTATCAGTTTACTAAGTATGCCTCCGAGCACTTGCACTTTTTTCTACCTTTTTTGTTGCTAGCTATAAAGTACTGTATGCCGAAATTGAATATCTCAGTCTTACTATAAGCTTTCTAAATTTTTATGCATATTTTACAACTGCCAGTTTTCGCATATCGTTCCCTGAATTGTATTACTCTGTTTTCTGCAAAGTTTTTAAACATCTTTGCACTGTTATTATGCTGCTGGTTATCTTGTACTGTATTGTGAATTGACAAATCCCCACTTTTTACTACATAGTTTTAATTTTGAAAGTTTCTACTATAGCATTAGATTGTAATCTTCGTAAAAGTCTTCCAAGTATTCAATGATGGTAATCTGATTTGTTATGGGTCTATCTTCTTGGCACTTGAAAGGTTCCTTGAACGGTTTTTGTATATATGCTTTTCTTTGTTTTTATATGATGTGATGAATTTAGTACCATACATATTTAGAAAATTCCTCTTTTTATTTGATTTTTAGATGTATCGTCTTCATTTTATGTGAAACTCTTCGGAGTCCCAAATCATAATAAATAAACTTGGGCAAGAAAGTTTCTCTCTTCCGCGTATTTTTGCTGAGCGTGAAAATAATGACAGAGATATTTAAATGGGAAAGAGAGGGCAGCAGTCAGGACAAACTACTGACTTGGTGAGACACAAGGGGCGCATGAGGCATTTGCAAGGAAAACTGTGGCACACCGGAACCGGATTGTGTGCATGGAGGAGCTCAGTGAGGGACCGCTGCATAATGACCAGAAGCGGAATCCCTGGAGAGTCAACTGATGAATGAACAGGAGAGAGCAGTGTATAACAGCAAAACATTAACTGCTAAGAATACAACTTTAATCAAGACGTAAATAAAAAAGGCAGTTATTAATATTTACACAGAAAGCAAGAAGGTGTTTCCTCTTTCTGGGGATGAGAATGAGACACAACTCCAGAGATTTATATAGCATGTTTTCACTCTAGTTGCTAGAGTTTAAAACACATTTGAGCTGTTTTGTTTTGTAACAGTGTCCCCTGGTGGGCAGGGGGGGGGGGGGGGGGAGGGGTTGTTACCGAGCTCTTGGCTATATTCTTCTGTGCTGGATCTCTCATAGATTCACAAGCTTGAGTTATCATCAGGATGGGACTCCCTAGCAGATTCACAAGCTTGAGTTATCATCAGGATGGGACTCCCTAGCAGTATAAATCAATAGTAAGCATTGTTAAAATGGCCAAAGGCACAAGAACAATGTTTGTGTAGTAGCACACACAAGTTATTGAAAAGCACCCAAACGTTAGCCAATAAGGTGAATGTATAATGCACTCTCACTCCTGCTCAAGGCCACCAAATTTCAGATTTTATATTTATACTGCTCGTCAGGTGTCAAGGCCTACCTCCTTTTTCCATTTCAGTAGGACATCCTGTTTCCAGTCACCGACTCCAATTTATTTAGTAAGTACATTCACAGAGTTTTAGACATTGTTTGCTAAAACCGAGCTAACTGGATTAAGGTGGTTGGTAAACAGAAAGCCCAGAACCTGAGACACGAACCCTATTATGAGTGGCCCCTATAAATAAGGTATCTGCGGTAGCTACTCAATCAATCAATGAAGAGCATTTGTAAAGCACGCTACTCACCCACTAGGGTCTCAAGGCGCTGGGGGGGGGGTTGGGGGGGGCTACTTCTGCTCGAAAAGCCAGGTCTTGAGTTGCTTCCTAAAGGAGAGATTGTCCTGGGTGAGTCGTAGGTGGGTGGGGAGGGTGTTCCAGGTCTTGGCCGCCAGGTAGGTAAAGGATCTTCCTCCGGTGGTGGTTCTGCGGATCATTGGGACGGTGGCGAGGGAGAGGCTGGCGGAGCGGAGCTGGCGGGTTGGCGTGTAGAACGTGAGGCGGTTGTTGAGGTATTCGGGGTCCAAGTCGTGGAGAGCCTTGTGTGCGTGGGTGAGGAGTCTGAACATGATCCTTTTGCTGACGGGGAGCCAGTGCAGGTCCCTCAGGTGGGCGGAGATGTGGCTGTGTCAGGGGATGTCCAAGACGAGTCGTGCTGAGGCGTTCTGGATGCGCTGGAGTCTTTTCTGTAGTTTGGCGGTGGTCCCAGCGTAGATGGCATTCCCGTAGACCAGACGGCTGGTGACGAGGGCCTGGGTGACTGTTTTCCTGGTTCCAGTGGGGATCCAGCGGAAGATCTTACGGAGCATGCGGAGAGTGTTGAAGCAGGAGGAGGTAACGGCGTTAACTTGCTTGGCCATCGTGAGGGAGTAGTCAAGGATGAAGCCCAGGTTGCGTGCGTGGTCCGTGGGCTTGGGTGGGGGGCCCAGAGCTGGGGGCCACCAGGAGTCGTCCCAGGCGGAGATGGATGGGCCGAGGATGCGGACTTCCGTCTTGTCTGAGTTCAGTTTCAGGCGGTTGAGCTTCATCCAGTCTGCGATGTCTTTCATTCCGTCCTGGAAGCTGGCTCTGGTGGAGGTGGGGTCGTTGGTGAGGGAGGGGATCAGTTGGGTATCGTCGGTGTAGGAGAGGATGTTGAGGTTGTGCTTGCGTGGGATGGCTGCGAGGGGGCTCATGTAGACGTTAAAGAGAGTGGAGCTGAGCGAGGAGCCTTGAGGTACGCCGCAGATGATCTTGGTGGCTTCTGCGAGGAAGGGCGGGAGAAGGACTCTTTGGGTTCTGTCGGAGAGGAAGGAGGTGATCCATTCCAGGGCCTTTCCTTGGATCCCTGCGTGGCGGAGGCAGGTTGTCAGTGTGCGGTGGCAGACCGTGTCGAACGCAGCCGAAAGGTCGAGCAGGATCCGGATGTCGTTGGTGGCCGCGATGAGGGCGGTCTCGGTGCTGTGGTTCGCTCGGAATCCGGACTGCGATGGGTCGAGGGAGCCGTTGGTCTCCAGGAAGGCTGTCAGCTGTTTGTGACGGTTTTCTCAATGACTTTTGCAGGAAAGGGGAGGAGCGAGATGGGGCGGAACTTCTTGAGGTCTGAGGGGTCTGCGGTGGGTTTCTTCAGGAGGGCGCTGATCTCTACGTGATTCCAGCTCTCCGGGAAGGTGGCGGATATGAAGGAGATGTTGATGATGTTCCGAAGTTTGGGTGCAATGATGGAGTTGGCTTTGTTGAAGATGTGGTGTGGGCAGGGATCGGCTGGGGAACCCGAGTGGATGGTGTTCATCGTGTGGGTGATATCTTCCGTGCTGACCTGAGTCCAGGCGCACATGGTGGTGGTGGGGGGTGTAGGTTCGGTGGTGGGGTACGTGTTCTGAGCGCCGAAGCTGTTGTGTATGTCGAAGATCTTACGGTAAAAAAAGGTGGCCAGAGAGTTGCAGAGGTCTTGAGAAGGATGTCGTTGTTGCTGGTGTTGGGGTTGGAGAGCTCTTTCACGACGTTGAAGAGTTCCTTGCAGTTATGGGTGTTGTTGTCCAGTCGTTTTCTGAAGGTTGACCTTTTGGTGGTGCGGATCAGCTGGTGGTGTTTGCAGGTGGCGTTCTTGAGGGCTGTCATGTTGTCCGTTGACTGGTTGTGGCGCCAGGCTTTCTCGAGGTCACAGCAGGATTTCTTGGAGTCTTTGAGATCGTTGGTGAACCCACCTGTAGTGGCCTCTTGTAGGGAACAGTGATGGGGGTCTGGGGAAGATGGGAAATTAGGAAAAAATCATAAAAGAAAACTTAACCTGGTGGTCTCCGTCACCTGCCGCTGCCTCTCCTCCGAGGCAGGAACCAGGAAGCACCCAAGCTCCCAGACTCCCCTGACCAATCACAACAATGCCTCAGAGCAGCGTTGTGATTGGTCTGAGCGCCCACAGTTAGGAGTTAAGAGAGGGACTGGGAGGCTGGGCATTTCTCCACCCAGGCTGTGGAGAACATCTAAAGTGCATGACGGTTTGGCCGGGCCAAGACGGCCGTCCAAACCATCATGCTCACTTAAGGTGCATCGATTGCTCCTCCTCCGTCAACATCACAGGAGCCTGACCCGCCCTAACTGAACCTGGCTGCAGTGCAAATACAACACTAAAAATAAAATGATAATAAAGTACTGTTATTCTAATTTTCTTTTTCTTTTGCACTGCTTTAAAGCAGTCGGGCGACACTCCTCCACCTTAGCGGACTAACCGCCACTGCCCACCTGCTGGAAATATGAGTTATGGGGTCAATCCTGCTGAAATTTTTCAGGGGACAAATACCCTGTAATTACCAGGACGTGCAGATTTGAGTGCAACAAGCCCCAAAATCTGTAGGTTATTCCTCATTAATGGGGATAAACTCATAATTGGATAAAATACCTGATAAATTCAGATCCACCAGAGTCAGATTTTATTGTGTCAACTAAATAGTGGGCCAAACACTAGATCACTTGTAATTTGAGCCACAGTGTCTGGCTATCATGACACAATCTCGAAATCCTATGGGAAATTGTTAGAAATGGGGACATGCAGAAAGCCAGGGCCAGCTTAAGGGTGTTGCGACTGGTGCCACCGCACTGGGCGCCAACCTCGAGCAACGCTGCATTTTGAAATATCTTTTGGGATTAAAAGCACTTGCTGGAGAGTCGCTCTGGTGATTAATGCACTTGCTTGAGAGATCTGAGTTTTTTCGAGCAATTTGACTCATCATAGCTTGCTGCAAAGTACATGTAACTTGCATATGACAGAATTGTATTTTATTGAGATAGCTCAGTGGGTTAATGCTTTTGTCACAGAGATCCTTTTGTTCCATTCAGTTTGTAAGTTACAGTCCGTCTAATGTAGCACAGTGAGCTATGAACTGGCATCAAAGAGCTACATGCAAAGTGCAAGGCATAGGTTTAGTACCATATGTTTTCCCCAGTTTTTCAAGTGCTAAAAAGGGTTCCCTTGGATAGACATAAATTCTTATTATTAGCGCCACCCACAACCCTGTGTTATGTTTAAAATCCAAGCACTCTTAAAGTATGCTGCCTTCCAGTATGGATGGCACATGCTCCTACACCTTGTAGTACTCATTATATTGTAATGTTTCCTAGACATTGATTCATGATATGTGTCATTGTCTCTGTATAACGTGCGTGCGACATAAAGGGCTCTGACACCATACATTGGTATGATTAGCGCTGTAAAAAAAATTAAATATGGGTCCAAGACAAGCTGTGGAGAGCTGTGGTGCACCCTTGGAGGGTGGCAGTGAGGGAATCCATGGAAAAGTAGGTCACTGGTGGCACCAACAAGGACTGTTACACTAGGTGCAGCCAATCTAAAGTTGTCCCTACACATAGGCCAAAAGAAGTTGTTGCAAGGCCATATTTGAAGGAAGGCTACTGTGCCCAGTTGCACTATAGCTTGCCCATTGTCCCTGTCATCTTTGTGCAGCCATTAGCAGAGTCCATACGGTGCATTTTGTACTTTAGTTATGCAACATTTACATTGCTAAAGGCAGCCAGTATAGCATTACACATATATACTTAACTCTGCTGTATTGACATGTGGAAAGAAAGGCATACATATGTGTCAACATGTCAACATGAGATTGTCAATCAGTAACCACATTATTTCTCCTAATGCTTAACAAAGCATACTAGTCAGTCCCATTTGTACAGAGGATGGCCTTTTAGTGCTTAGCTCGTTTGGACCTCTTAACATCGGTTAATGACGGACATTCGAGCGAGATTTAGGAGCTGAGGATAAGGAGGTGCTATGCCTCGAGTGGGACGGGTATGCTCAGACGTGAGTCCTGTGCTCTCTATGCCACTGGAATCAAGCTATCCAGGCTGATGAGGGCTGATAGCCCGAAACCGGTCCTTAGATGCTTGTTTCCAGTCAAGGGAGGACCTGGCTTAGCAGTTCTGGCTGGACTGTTCCCGTGGGACACAGGGTCAAGACTGATTTGCATATGGCTGGGTTCAAACTGGAATGGCATGGTGAGCAATAAAACAATGGCTTTAGGCTCAGATCTCTGTACTGGGGAGAATGTATGACATTGTTCTGCATTCTGTCCATCACCTGTTGTTTTTGCATTTTTTACCCCTAATGGGACGGGTATGCTCAGACTTGAGTCCCGTGCTCTCCATGCCACTGGAATCAAGCTATCCAGGCTGATTAGAGCTGATAGCCCGAAACCAGTCCTTGGATGTTTGTTTCCAGTCCAGGGAGGACCTGGCTTGGCAGTTCGGGCTGGACTGTTCCCATGGGGCACAGGGTCAAGACTGATTTGCATATGGCTGGGTTCAAACTGGAATGGCACGGTGAGCAAAAACAACGATGGATTTAGGCCCAGATCTCTGTACTGGGGTGCATGTATGACATTGTTCTGCATTCTGTCCATCACCTGTTGTTTTTGCATTTGTTACCCCGAGTGGGACGGGTATGCTCAGACGTGAGTCCTGTGCTCTCCATGCCACTGGAATCAAACTATCCAGGCTGATGAGGGTCGATTGCCTGAAACCGGAACTTGGATGCTTCTTTCCAGTCCAGGGAGGACCTGGCTTGGCAGTTCGGGCTGGACTGTTCCCATGGGGCACAGGGTTAAGACTGATTTGCATATGTCTGGGATCAAACTGGAATGGCATGATGAGCAAAAAAACGATGGATTTAGGCCTAGATCTCTGTACTGGGGTGAATGTATGACATTGTTCTGCATTCTGTCCATCACCTGTTGTTTTTGCATTTTAAATAACCAGGGCAGCTGACCAGAGTATGTGTGTATGTCTGGTCAGTGCGAAGTAACTGCATTTCTTCTTTTCAGTAAGGTGTAATCAGGGCCATGAACTTGATTCCCGCTGAGGGTGAGGAGCCGTTCACCAGCCGTGGGGAGACAGTGGGCTGCTTACGAGCAGTATGAACAGGCTTCGCAAGCAAACCTTGTGCATTGTGGGTCATTGTACTCATATACACTTATGTAATTACCCTTCAGGAGCTCGAGTCAATCACTGATGGTTGTACTGTTGAGGTCCTGGACACTCAGCTGAAGGGTAAGGTTTTGAGCCCAAGCATCAATTAACTTCTCTAGTGGAGAGGATGTGCCATTAGGGTCTGAGCTCCCGACTTTGAAAATGGGGAACGGACTTCGAGTCTCGGTGTTGTCCCAACAGACTGTATTTCTGCGAAAATGCCTCAAAAATCAATATTTCCTTGTGTAATGTATTCGCGTACATGTAAAGTGCTTCAAGACTTTTTGGTCAAGTTCGGGGTATATAACACGGTAAAAGTATTAAGTAATAATGATCTGTTAGGAAATTAAATGCTTCCCTAAAATAAAAACAAAATCAGTAGGAAACACTGAATATTTAAATTGACACTACAATTTTAACATCGACTGGCACCGCGCTTTATATCCCCTACTCTTCTTCATTTTAAAATGAAATGCTTCCTCAAAATAATTTGTTCCCATTTCATAAGGATATACCTCTCCATTACCATGTAGTGATTCCAATTGTTTTGAAAACCAATACTGTTTTGTTAACTGGACAGTTGTCTGGCTATTATGAAGTTCAAACTAAAAACAAGGCCCAGAATACACCATCCTTCACTGTAACAAGAATAAAGCAGCATTTTAGGCTATTTTATTTTGAATAAATAAATTGCATCTATCTGAGCTAGCTGCAAGTTTGCGAACCAGGGCCTGCAACTGTCTTTCCATGATTAATAGTCATAAAAGAAAGTTTGTGGTTCAGATTTGTGCCCTGTGACAACTTGTACATTTGGCTTTAAAAACAGAGATGCTGGTGGAAGCACTCATTTCATGAGATTACGGGCATGAGCATGCATTGTGGTTTAAAAATAAAATAATGCACATAGTGAAACTAGGATTACCACCATTCCAAATACCTGCCATTTGTTATTGTTTTAATAGCCTGCAAATGGCCAGACATGAAAGGAAATCCTATGCATTAATTTGTAACATAACTTTTCTCTATTTGTTCATTTGATAATGAAGAAGGGGGGGACATTCTGTAGCAGTATTTTTATATTGCTTGCCAACGTTACCCAATGTGTGGCACTGAAGCATTTACTTACAATAGTCAGCAATGTATGGCATGTGTAGGGCGGGTGGTTGGAAGTGTTTTCTTTGGTTTGTGATCCTATGTGGGAAGCATATCCTTGTTTTGCCCGGTGAACCTACAAAATTAGGCTTTAAGTAAAGGAAGCTGGGCGTGGGGGAATCTTGCAAAAATGCACGAGTTGCTTGGCCTTTAGTTAGTAGCTCACAACAATTTTCACTGATCCCAAAGTAGCTCTCACTACAGAAAAGGTTGGAGACCCCTGGCCTAAGTAATCCCCACTTTAACATTCCTAAGAAGCCTGTGACAGCTCACCTTCGCTACTACTGGGAGTTAATTGTGGAAAGGGTTTTATTTGACCCGGTTTGCAGACCCAGAATAGAGCAGATCCCCCGGACAGCAGTGGTAAAAGGCCTCACCCCCACAGGTGTGCCCCTTTTACCCCGCCTACTTTGAGGCCTCCTGAATCAGTCCTGACACCCATCACTGACCACGCCTACTCGAATTCCTTCCTAGTTAGGCAAGAAATGCTTTGTAACCCTTAACTAACTTTCCTCAGTAAACCACCATGCAACAGATCTCTATAACAGTTGGGACAATGGCTGGGTAAACTAGCATCTGTGCAAAGTGAAAGGATGTTGGTCAAATCATAGGCTACAATGAGTGATGAATACATGCAGAGGAAAACAGAAGATTTAGACAGTATGGTCAGTATGGACAGTGTGGCGCAGCGGCCAGGGTGCCTGACTCGGGACTACGGGGTTCACGGTGCGATCCCCGGTGCCGGTGTCAGGTTAGCCCAGCACCATGTAACTCCGGGCAATAGTTTGCTTAATCTTCCCGAGGGCCCCCAGCGCCGGAACACCACTTTGGAGGTAGCTGTGCGCTTTACAAGTACTGGTATATATTCAACTACTCACACAGGTGCCTTTCCCTCAAACAACCCTTCCTGGTTCAATCTTGTCTTTGTCACTTTTAAAAGAATGAATGATCTTGTGTCGGAACTCGAATCGACTCTTGATCCCATATTGGCCTTTCCACAAAACAACTCAAAGAATATCCGCCAGACCTTTTTCACTTAGGCCCATAACGGCAATGAATAAATCAAACTCCTCACCTACCTCGTTAAGAAGTTTTACTAGCTGTTTACCAACTGGCCAATTATGACTATCTGAAAACAAAACTCACAACAGAAAAGGAATGGCTAGACTTATTTCACATTGTTGGCAGTAGATGAAAGTAAATAGTCCTGACTAATATCTTTTCACCCACTTGGGGGCAATTCCTTGGGCAGAAACATGTCTACCTCCTCAGAGGGGCGAATAATTTCCCTGCAATTTTAATCTGCACACTGGAGATGGGAATAAGTGTACAGCCTACCAGTTGATAGTTTTAGTCTTATCTTTTCTCCTCTCTCTGTTAGCTTAGGATAACTTCACCACAACAAAACAACACACTAAGGGCTCCCCTATCCATAGTGTTGTAAGTGAGGAGGAGTCCTGTGATGAAGGATGCCACTTGTGGGTGGGTGAGAGATTTCGCCCTAATAAATACATATTTCTTGTGTGTTCTCACAGATAGGTTTTTCCATGTGTTCTGTTTCAAATCTGAGCGTCCTTTGGAATTGAGTGATTATCAGCCTTCATCGTTGTAGTAAAAGTTTGCCTCCTAAGACATTGGAGACCGAGACTCTGCTGACATATGGCGAACAGCAGACTGAACTCTTTCACACGTGAAAGCGTTATTTACAGATTTCCGGGCCAGATGGAAATATCTGATACTGTTTAGGCGCCTACCACATCTACGGGTGATTTAACTGAAGAATGCTGTGGTACGCCATCAGCGTACCCAGTTTCTTCTCTCAATTCACCCAGAAGTCAAAGAAGGTACATCAGTTGTCCCCTGCACACATTTGCTGTCTGTGTGTGCATGTATGAGTGCTGACCTGAGCATGATCTGCAAAAGGGTCTGTATTTGGATGCCCCCCACTGGGATGATAATGCCATCACATCCTGTGTTTTTTAAACACATTTTATTAATTTTCTGTTTTCATCCAGTTAGTTACAACTTATTACAATTACACACATTTATGCATCACATTAAATTACCAGAGCACTGCAGCATAATTGCTCCATAATAGAAAAGAAATGTGTATCATATGAATGCAGCTATCCCATCCCTCCCTCCTGCCCCAACTTCGTCGAGCTCTATCCACTTTTTTTTGAAAATCTTTTTATTAGCAAAGTTGAAGAGCAACAACAGAATATAGGTGTGCTTATACAATACTAGTGTTAAACTCCGTGTTACATGTATACGGTTGCTCATAGCAAATATACAAACTTGGTAAGTTCGATTTTTCATTTTGTCGATGAATCATAACAACTAACAAACCCCGTTCATTCCCGATCCCACCCTCCACCCCTGCGAGTTCCCACCTTTCACTCTCTAAATAGGCACATGATCTAAATATCGCTATTTGGGTCACACTCTAGTCATTTACACATAGTTGAGGTTAATACACAGACTGGTTAGGTAACGGAATGCGACAGACGGGTTCAATCTACCCGTGTTACCTCATAGTGCACCGCAGGTATTGTTCGTGGCAGTGTATAGGAGAATGAGTATGGGCGTAACCGCACCCCAATTGGCTATTCACTAATATCACTAATATCCTCTTCATCACTGTCATTGCCAGCCTCGAATACCCCCAAAGTGTCAAACCATTCCAGTGAGATAGGTGTCTTGCGGAGGCCCCTACTCTCTTCCCTTTGTAGTGCCTCGCCCTCAGCCTTACCCCAGCGTACAACTTCCGCCCTCCACAGGTCAGGGTTGGGCGGTTTCGATGACTTCCACCGTATCGTGATGGCACGCTTCGCCAACAACAGGGCCAGATCCGAGAAGCGCGCCGCCACGGTCCTGGTGCGGGTCGATGGACCTAGCCCTAGGAGCATGTGTTCCAGTGTAGGTGATCGGGCCAATGTACCAGCCTTCTCAAGTGAGTCATGGACAGTGGTCCAGAAATACCCCAGTTTGGGGCATTGCCACATCATATGTACCAGAGATGCGTCGTCTGCATCACATCGGGGGCAGTTGCTCTTGGATTCAGGGAACATCATATGTAGGCGGTGCGGTGTTAGGTAGGCTCTATGTAGCAACATCAGTTGGATGAACGAGCTCTATCCACTTATAACTTATTTGTCGAGGTGTTCTGCTAGCTACTCCCGGTTGCACTCAAACATTCAAGGTATAAATATAATGTACGGTGCAAGGTCTGTGTGATATGTAAATCAATGGTGGCGTGAACTGGAAGAGGGGCTGGGCAGCAAGGCTGCCATTAGTTCAGAGTTACAGGGACAGGCAGCGGAACCATGGCCTTGAACTCTTCGAGAATACTATCCCAGTCTAGAGAGATAATCTTTTTGCGCAATCCCTGGGCTTCCTCCCGGTGGATAGCAGCACTCTCAAAGCCCCCCTCCATCTCACCACTTCCCGTTTCAACCATAGAGCTGTGGGAGTGTGACCGATTTCCACCTCATCGTGATGGAGCGTTTAGCCAGGAGTAAGGTTAAATCTATAAAGCGAAGCTGTACTTTCTGCGTCTTAGGGCGTCGCATCAGTCCCAAGTGGCAGACTGCAGGCGTGCCTGGGACAGGAACCCCAACTGCGGCTTCGATCATGCCATCACATCCTGTTCATGGTGAGTTTACAATTTTTAAAACAACCATGGCAAGTTGAAGATCTCTGTAAAATGATACAAAAAGATGATTGTTTAAATTGGTACTGGATCAGGTCATAGCACCCATATGACTGCAATGAGTGCCAACTAGATGGCCGCCCTTACAAACCACCTTGCCAACAGAAGAGCAAAAAGGGCACACTTAACAAACTCTGGGCCAGACATATGACCATTTCGTTTTGCGGATCACAAATTGCGACTCACAAAACGGAACGTACTAATGTGACTCAGACACATTTAGCGATTCCCAATGGAGTCACAAATGGACCTGCCTCATCAATTTTGATGAGGCAGGTTGCAATTTATGATCCGTTGGGAATGGGCTACAATCACAGGGATTGTGGCCTGCTGGGGACAGCAGACCACCATGTTATGTTATGTTATGTTATAACAAATTTATAAAGCGCACGTACACCAAGGTTTCATGGCTCTATTCTGAACTGTCGCGGCTGAGGCAAGTATTAATCGTGTGCTTGTTTGAATGACCATGTTTTGAGAAGTTTCCTGAACCACAATAGTTCTGTGCAAGACCGTATCTCCAAGGGGAATGAATTCCACAGCTGTGGGGCCAGATATGCAAAACGACAACCTCCATGTCGTTTCCAGTTGAATTTAGGAGTGACTAGCAGGTGGAGATGTTTGGAGCGAAGATCCCGGGTGGGGATATACCTAGATAGCAGATTGTTAATGAATTATGGGACTGTGGCAGTTTAGAAATTTAAAGATTAAGCAGCCTATCTTAAAAGCAGACCGTTGAGGCAGGGGGAGCCAGTGTAGTTTTTTAATGAGAGGTCTGGCAGATTGCCACCTGGGTTTCTGGTGGATCAGTCTTGCTGCCTGGTTCTGCACCAGCTGAAGTCGCTTGGTCAGGTAGGATGGTAACCCTAAGTAGATTGAGTTGGCATAGTCCAGATGGCACAATACCAACCCTATCACCACCTGTATCAGTGCTGCATGGGTAGGCAGGTGACAGATCTTATGGATCTTTTGCAATTGAAAGAAGCAGGTTGAGACCACTGTCCCTATTTGGGTCTTCAGAGATAAGTCTTTGTCTATGGTCACCCCAAGACTTTTCACAGAGGTAGAGGGCTTAGGGGGGGACCAAGCTCTGCTGGCCAATAATGAGGGTCCCAGAAGACATGGCTTCCTCCTATCAGTAGCACCTCGGTCTTACCAGGATTAAGCTTCAAGTGATTGTGATCCATCCAGTGGCGGATGTATAACATAGTTTCCTGAAAATTAATGATTGAATTAGGGGAATTGTCTATGGTGAATGTAAGCTGTAGATCATCCGCACAGTTGAATGTTGTCACATTCCTATCTTTTAAAGACTTAATTAAAGGAAGGAGGTACAGATTAAACAGGTGAGGGGATAGAGAGGAACCCATGAGGAACCCTACATGTAGTGATCAACTTAGGTGCTGTGAAATTAGCCAGGCGTACTGTTTGTGTGCGGCCCTCTAAAAAGGATTCAATCCAGTCCTGGGCATGGCCCCGGATACCAGCCTGTCTGACACGGTCCCCCAGTATCCTGTGGTCAACCGTGTCAAACGTGGCTCATAAAACCAGGAGCACCAAGGCCTGAGGGTTGTCTGAATCTGCCTTCCTACGTAAGTCATCCAATACTGTCAGTATGACTGACTCCGTGGAGTGGGCAGGGCGAAATCCCGCCTGGTGGGGGTCCAAATATCCAAATTGTTCCATGAAATTGGATAGGCATTTAGCCACATGTGCCTCCAATATTTTAGCTAAGTAGGGGAGTAAAGATATTGGACGGTAATTGGAGGGATTAGATGGATCTGCTCCAGGTTTTTTTGCCAGAGAGACCACTATTGCATCTTTGAATGGTTTAGGGACACAGTCCTGTGACAATGACGCATTTAAGAGAGACAGAGCAGGTTGTGGAAAGGTGGAGAAAATTTCTCTCAGAATGTAAGGCGGGCAACAGTCCCGCAGAGAGCCCGGTTTTACTTTCGACAATAGGAGGGGAAACGCCTGGGGACTAATCGTAGGGAACTGTTCCAGCAGTGAGGTGTTCATGGGTGTAGCTAGAAAGGGTTTGTTAGGAGGAGAGCATGGAATGCTAGCTTTAATTGTGGCTATTTTCTCGAAGAAAAAGTTGTTCAAGTTGTAACAAAGCTCCTAGGTAGGAGTAGATTTGAGCGAGACTCTATCGGCATTTGATAGCTCGTTCACAATCGAGAAAATCTCCTTAGATTTATTACTGGAGTTCAAAATCCTAGTAGAAAAATAAGCTACCTTTGCCACATTGATGGCTTTATTATAATTTTTCTGCGCCTCTGTATAGAGGAGCTTATCTTCAGGAGCGTAGTTTAGTCTCCATTTTCTCTCTTTTTGTCAGAGTGATAGCTTCTGTTCTCTTAGTTCATTAGAGAACCATTTGTGCATTAGAGAACCATGTCTGTGTTTGCTTTTTATATAAAGCAATTTTGTTTTTCAATGCAGGCAGTTTTCCTAAAAAGAAAACAGGATGCGTTTAAAAGAAAAAAATGAAATTGTTCTTTCCATGTTTTAATGGCAGGCTGTGGTCGATGGGACAACTGCCTGCTCTTAAAAATATGTTTGCTGCCAAACACAAAGGGGAAGGGGTTTCCCGGGGATTCCTTCCCGTTTGCAACTGGCTTACCACCAATTTGAGATCAGTGGTAACTGTGATTGTTTTGCGACTCACTATTGGGAAGGAACGCTCTTAGCACACCCCATCCTAATAGCGACTCACAAACTCTATTTTGCGAGTTGGTGTTAGGTGACCGACTTGCAAAATAGGGTTTGTATATGCTACAACCATTTTAAGCAGTCGCAAACCGCCCGATTTCCCATTTGCAACCTCTAATAACGGTTGTACATCTGGCCCTCAGATTATAAACTCCTTCTCCTATTGGCTCCAGATGCAATACAGCTCATTTCCATACGCTTGAAAGAACTCTTTGAGGGTATAATGTCCTTCTTCTGTTTAAAGATCGACACTACTATGACAAACAACAAGGCATCAATTAATACTCCAAAATCTACCTGTACTGAGGTACCTTCACGTTCACCACTTCTCTCTGAGTCCACCCTGTTTAAGAAGAAGACATTGATACACTTCTGTTTTCCTTAAAAAAAATCATGCTTATCTACATATATCAAGCAAGGGTGATCAATGAACAGCTGCTGCCAAAGCCATTAGGCTCAACAATTAATTCCTCTCCCCTAGCATCGCAATGGCATTATTGTGCAGCTCAGTGCTTCTATTTTTAGAAAAGACAAGTTCTTAATTGCACACAAAAAATAAACTTCCACTACACAATTAACAATGCATAACTATTCAGTTCACAGGTGCAAGTCTTTGTGCTCTCTGGGCTTCTGCAGACCAGTCCTCCAACTGACTCTCATGGGTAACATTGTTTCTGACCTCCAGTTCAGGTTCAGCAGTCGAGGTAAACCGGTGGGTGCAGCTCACCCCCTTTCCCCTTAGTCTCTTGGGCCTAGATCCATTCAGAATGTCACCAAATTCGGAGTAGCTGTGCAGGGTCACGATCAGTCCTCCAGGGCAGTGAGATCTCACCGACAATAGGAGCCTCCAAACGACACATGGCAGTCTACTCAGGAGCAATGTGGCAGAATGCGGTGCAGCACGTCATTCAGAGGGTCATGGCAGGAATAAAGTTTATGACAAGTTCTGTTTCAGGCGGCAGGCTAAAGTTCAGCGTTCACTCCAGCACTCTGGTTGGGTCTTAATTCACATCATTGTGCACTCCAACACTCTAGTGAGTATTTGCCATTTCTTCTCTGTGTGTGTGATGGGCACACAATCGCAGATAATGAGTCTTCCGTGCAGTGGACACCAGGCACTATCTTAGGCGCACAGTGGCTCAAGAAAACAACATCAGTTCTTCACCAGGCACCCCCAGGACACCTCTCGGGGCACCGAATCTTCTGGACTTGCTCCAACCGAGCGACCCATTTTTCAGCGGCAGGGTCACACAGTTAACTTGTTAGATAGATGGGCCAAATGCACATCTTTAGTTAAGCGTACCACTCGGGCATATTTCTCTAGGTAAATACAAGGAGATGATGGACGGAGCCCTGAATCTTTTCAGACACTCACCCCCAGTCACAGATCTTGGTTTAATCCATCATCGTTCTTTAGCTCACTTCTCCACCCAAGTTAGGACCCAGCCATATGCAAATCAGTCTTGACTCTGTTTCTCATGGGAACAGTCCAGCCTGAACTGCCATGCCACGTCCTCCCTGGACCAGAAACAAGCATTCTGGGACCGGTTTTGGGGTATCACCCCTCATCAGCCAGGCTAGCTTGAATCCAGTGGCAAAGTAAGCAAGGGACCCTCGTCAGGGCATACCCTGCCAACTTAGGGCAAACAAAGTCCACACAAGGAGATGATGGACGGAGCGCTGAATCTTTTCTGACACTCACCCCCAGTCACAGATCTGGGTTTAATCCATCATCGTTCTTTAGCTCACTTCGCCATCAATCAATCAATCAATCAATCATCGCATTTATATAGCGCACTACTCACCCAGAGGGTCTCAAGGCGCTGGGGGAGGGGGGTCTGCTACTGCTCGAACAGCCAGGTCTTGAGTTGCTTCCTGAAGGCGAGGTTGTCCTGGGTCAGGCGGAGGTGGGTGGGGAGGGAGTTCCATGTATTGGCGGCGAGGTAGGAGAAGGACCGTCCCCCTTTGGTGGCTCTTCGGATGCGGGGGACGGCGGCGAGGGCGTGGCTGGTCGATCGAAGCTGGCGTTTGGGAGCGTAGAAGTTGAGGCGGCTGTTGAGGTATCCTGGGCCTTGGTTGCGTAGGGCTTTGTGTGCGTGGGTGAGGAGACGGAAGGTGATTCTCTTGTTGACCGGGAGCCAGTGCAGGTCTCTCAGGTGTCCAGAGATGTGGCTGCGACGGGGGATGTCCAGGATGAGTCGTGCTGAGGCGTTCTGGATCCGCTGGAGTCTCTTCTGGAGTTTGGCGGTGGTTCCGGCGTAGAGGGAGTTGCCGTAGTCCAGACGGCTGGTGACGAGGGCCTGGGTGACCGTCTTCCTTGTCTCGGTGGGGATCCACCGGAAGATCTTACGTAGCATGCGCAGGATGTTGAAGCACGACGAGGAGACGGCGTTGACTTGTCTGGTCATGGAGAGGGAGGAGTCCAGGATGAAGCCCAGGTTGCGTGCGTGGTCTGTTGGTTTGGGTGCGCTGCCTAGGGCGGGGGGCCACCAGGAGTCGTTCCAAGCGGCGGGTGAGGATCCCAGGATGAGGACTTCCGTCTTGTCTGAGTTCAGTTTCAGGCGGCTGTTCTTCATCCATTCGGCTACCTCTTTCATCCCTGCGTGAAGGTTGGCTCTGGCGGTGGCGGGTCGTTGGTAAGGGAGAGGATCAGCTGGGTGTCGTCGGCGTAGGAGATGATGTTGAGGTTGTGCTGGCGTGCGATGTCTGCGAGGGGGCTCATGTAGACGTTGAAGAGGGTTGGACTGAGCGAGGAGCCTTGAGGAACGCCGCAGATGACTTCGGTGGCTTCAGATCTGAACGGAGGGAGGCGGACTTTCTGTGTCCTTCCGGCGAGGAAGGAGATGATCCACTCCAGTGCCTTCTCCTGGACTCCGACGTTGCTGAGGCGTTGTACTAGGGTACGTGGCAGACAGTGTCGAAGGCCGCGGAGAGGTCGAGGAGGATGAGGGCCGCTGTTTCTCCGTTGTCGAGCAGCGCTCGGATGTCATCGGTGGCTGCGATCAGGGCGGTCTCGGTGCTGTGGTTGGCCCGGAAGCCAGACTGCGAGGGGTCGAGGGATCCGTTCGTCTCGAGGAAGGCGGCCAGCTGCTTGTTGACAGTCTTCTCGATGACTTTTGCAGGAAACGGGAGCAGCGAGATGGGGCGGTAGTTCTTGAGGTCGGTGGGGTCCGCCGATGGCTTCTTGAGTAGGGCGCTGAGTTCGGCGTGCTTCCAGCTCTCCGGGAAGGTAGCGGTGTCGAAGGAGGTGTTGATGATGTCCCGCAGGTGGGGTGCGATGACAGCGTCGGCCTTGTTGAAGACGTGGTGAGGGCAGGGGTCGGTCGGAGATCCGGAGTGGATGGAGTTCATCGTGCGGACGGTGTCTTCGGTGCTGATCGGAGTCCAGGCGCGGAGGGTGGTGGTGGGGGGCGGTGGTTCGGTCATGGCGTTCGTCGGTTGAGTGCTGAAGCTGTTGTGTATGTCCGCGATCTTGTTGTGGAAGTAGGAGGCGAGGGAGTTGCAGAGGTCTTGCGAAGGGGTGATGTCGTTGTTTCCGGCGTTGGAGAGCTCTTTGACGATGTTGAAGAGTTCCTTGCTGTTGTGTGCGTTGTTGTCCAGTCGTTCCTTGAATGCAGTTTTCTTGGTGGCGTGGATGAGTTGGTGGTGTTTTCGGGTGGCGAGCTTGAGGGCAGTCATGTTGTCCGGTGTTGGGTCTCTGCGCCAGGTTCTCTCGAGGGATCGGCAGTTCTTCTTGGAGCTCTTGAGTTCGTCGGTGAACCATGGGGCTTTCTTGCTACCGGGTCTGCTAGGCGGGGTCCTCAGGGGGGCGAGCTCGTCTGCGCAGTCGCTGATCCACTTCGTGAGGTTGGTGGCCGCCTGGCTAGGGTTCGTTGTGCTGGTGGGAGGGTTCATGCTCAGGGAGGTCGCGAGCTGGTCGGCAGTGATCTTGTTCCAGCTCCTGCGTGCAACCTGTTGCTGGTGGTGGTGGATCGTGGTCCTTCCGAAGCTGAAGTGGACGCAGCTGTGGTCCGTCCAGTGGAGTCCAGTGGCATGGCTGAAGGCGATGTCCTTGCTGGATGAGAAGACGATGTCGAGTGTGTGTCCGGCGTAGTGGGTGGGGGTGGTCACCAGCTGCTTGAGTCCCAGGTTGGCGAGGTTGTCCAGCAGGGTGGTGGTGTTGCGGTCGTTGTTGTTCTCCAGGTGGAAGTTGAGGTCCCCTAGGAGGATGTAGTCAGCGGAGCAGAGGGCGTGCGGGCTGATGAAGTCGGCGATGTCTTCGCTGAATTGTGTGCGTTGTCCCGGGGGTCTGTAGATGCGGGTGCCTCTGAGGGTGGTCTTGGGGTTGATGTGGACCTGAAAGTGCAGGTGCTCGGCGGTTGCGAGGGTGTCGTCGGTGTTGGTCGTGATGCGGATGGTGTTCCTGTGGACGATGGTGATGCCTCCGACGGGGGGGCTGATGCGGTCCCTTCGGATGATCTTGCAGCCGTCTGGGATGGCGATGGCGATGTCGGGCGCTGAGGAGGCGTTCATCCAGGTTTCCGTGAAGAAGGCGACGTCTGGGGCTATGGTGTCGAGTAGGTTCCAGATCTCGATGGCGTGCCTGTGGACGGAGCGGGTGTTGAGCAGGATGCATTTCAGGTGGCTGCTGCTGTTGCTCGTCTTGGTCTTGGTTGGTGCTGGAGTAGTGCAGGTCCGGAAGCAGGTGAACTTGCAGGAGTTGCAGCAGAAGGGTCCGTGGGTGCGTCTCGGGGTGGCTTGGTAGCAGCCCGGGACTCGGCCGGCGTTGAGGGCGGTGAGGGTGGCGGCGTCGTACGTCCGGCGGGCGGGCTGGGGTCTGCGGGGGCCAGGGGTCCTGGCACTGGGCACGGTCCAGGCGCGGATGGGCGCAGACGGGCTTACCTTTGGCGCACCTTCGGCGCGCTTAGGGCGCGCCCGCTGCGCGTGCACGCTGCGCGTACGCGTGGACTCCGCCATAAATGGCGTAGTGGGGGGTGGAGCGAGGGAGGGGCCGCTGGGAGGCGGGAGCGGGGAGGCGAATCAGGGGCGAGCAGAGGGAAGAGGGGGCGGGCCGCAGGGGGGCAGCGGCGGGGAGGGGGGGAAGTGAGCGGCAGGGGGAGGAGGGGTGGGGGTAGGATCGGCGGGAAGCAAAAAACGGCGGGAAAGCGGCGGAGCGGCGAGGGGGGAGGCCTGAGGGCTGACCCTAGCAGGCGGCGGGCAGGGGGCAGGGGAAGGGGTCGGGCCAGCAGTAGGGTGACCTGGCCCCCGGGGACCGTGCTATGGCAGGGTCGGGGGTCAGACAGCCGGCAGCGAGGGGGCCAAGCACGCGGGAACGTGCGAGGCTGGCCTGGGGCTGGAGGCAGGCAGCAGGGGGACCAGGCAAGTAGGCAGCGGGAGGACCTGGCAGGAAGGCGGCAGGCAGAGGGAGGCCCTGGCACACGGGGACCGTGCGGCAGGAGGAGCGACCAGGAGGGTCCCCATCCCAGTTCAGACACAGCCATATGCAAATCAGTCTTGACTCTGCTCCTCATGGGAACAGTCCAGCCTGAACTGCCATGCCAGGTCCTCCTTGGACCAGAAACAAGCACTCTGGGACCAGTTTTGGGGTATCACCCCTCATCAGCCAGGCTAGCTTGAATCCAGTGGTGCACACATCTGGGCATACCCTTCCCACTAGGGAGACAAAAGTAAAAAGAACAAATGATGGACAGAATGCTGAACAATGTCAAACATTCACCCCCAGTACAGAGATCTGGGCCTAAATCCATTGTTCTTTTGCTCACCTTGCCTGTCCAGTTTGGGCCCAACCCTTTGCAAATCAGTCTTGACCCTGTTCCCAATGGGAACAGTCCAGCCCAACCACTCCTATGCTGTGACTATTTTGAATTACTCTTTCAATCGGATGCTCTTGAGTTGAACCAGTATTTTACCTTTTTAATGTTTAATGAGTGTTGAATGCAGTGTTTTTGTATGTATGTATGTAGAATGACTGAGGGAATGGATCAGCATTTGGATATCAGTGTATTCTTCTAGCCGTTTAAAAGTTTGAGAGTGCTACTGATTTGGAGAGTGTTTTGGTGAAGACTAATCCATGATCAACTAATACTTGTTCACAGTGTACTAATAGATATTTACATCCAGTCAATTGCCCATAGACCACTATTTCTGTATCTTTGATTAGGGGAGATAGCCAATTCCAAAGATGGCTTAGTAGGGTCTCAGTGGGTTTATGGTATGATTATCTTGTTTGAGTTCCGGCATTATGTTATGTGACTGCAGCACCTGAGAAGGACACAGCCTCTTGGAGGGATTGACAACAAAGTGGTGCATTGATAGATTGAAGGAAAATGACTGAGGGCAGACTCCCTCAGCCAATGCCTTTTCAATTGCTAAATAATACCGTACATAGTTTACAGCATTTGTACTCACAAACATTTTCCCAAGGGCCATAAAGTGTGTTGTCTGTGATATGACAAAATGCTTCATTGATGCCATCGGAGTGATGTTTGTGGGGGTGGGCAGTTGGCAGAAAGGCAGATGTAAGGGAAGCGAATAATATGCATCTCTAGTGGCTGTATTGCACAATGTTAAACCAGAAAACCTGAGTTTAATCATGGCTTCTCCACTTAACCAAATTGTGTGATCCTAGGAAATTGTTTTGACCCTGATATCCATGACTTCTATGTTTGATTTAATAAACTATAATATTGTTCAGGTATAATAGGAACTCACTTCACCCAAAGAGTGCACATAACAACTGACATGACTGTTAGTTCTCTATTGCCATTGGTATGGTGCAGGGAAGAATGAAGGTTTCTAAATTCATTTTTTAAAACCAACTATTAAAAAAAATACTTCTCAATTTACTGACATAATTTGATTTACTAAGGTGAAACGGTAATCCATGTTAATGAAATACACTTTCAAAATTTTGAAAATACTTTATCACGTTTTACACTTTTTCTGCATGATGTCTTTATAAATGTAGGTGTTACTTTCTGTAACTTCAATTAACCAGTGAGTAGATGTTTGCCTGTTTATTTAAATTCTTTTAATGTTAGTGCTTACTGCTTAGTCGAGTAAACAGCAGCCCAGTGCTGCTGATGACTGGGGGGGGCGGCATGTAAAAGTCAGGAGGACCACATGCGGCCCCCCGGGTGTAATTTGAGTATCACTGGTTTACAGGGAAGGGAAGCTCAGGAAGATGTGGGACTGGCACAACGTGGCTTTCCATTTTGCCAACTAGTCAACACATGGACAAGTTCCCTGGATTAGTGATACATTGACAGCAGTCAGTGGGTTATTAGCCTGCATCACCATAATTACTTTGCTACTCTTCACCCTTCCCAGAAAACAGTCAAAATCACCTACATGTTGTTTAGTGGCATTGTAGCAACTTAGTTCATATCAGTGGTGGAATAGTATAATTTGCACCTTTCCAATTATGTGGACTTTATGAAGGGATGGAGATTGTTGCAAAACCCACCCTTTTTGCAGTCATTTGATAACAAACACTTGAATGTGACTAGGGGAATTCACAGTGCCTCATATCTGACCTCCAACGCCACCACTCTTGTGGCAGAGTTTCAAGGATGAGCTCTTGCATCTATTGGTTAAGTTTCTTGATCCACCATTCTCATGTGCTAAGTTAATCAAATTAGTGATGAAAATTGATCCCCCCCCACTGATCAGAAGGGCACAAATGAGGAAAACAAAACAAAAAGTGACAAACAGAAGAGTTCAAAAGGTCCCATAAGTAAGGACAGAAAGGAAAACGAACACAAATATAACCAATTTCTCTATTGTGATTAAGCTGTGCACTTCATGTGAGTGTCTTTCTAAACCTTAAACACTATTTAAAAGAGAATTTAATTCACAATATTTAAAAAACACTTCATTTTGCAGCAATAGCCAGGGTGACATTGTTTAACACGCACACGTCTGAGGCCCCCCCATTTTGCTAACACTTACCAGCCTTCCACAAACCAGCTGCCCTGCCCTGTCAGACTGGTTGACCCCTGATGTTTTAGGAAATAAATGCATTTCCAAATTGATTCAAGAGCCTTGGGTAAGTTCCTTGTGGTCGTGGGAGTAGGGACGACCGTAACACCAAGTAGTGGGGTTAAAGACGGTTTTATTTTTATCGCTCTAGCAGGTTTAGACATCAACGTCTTTCTATTTCGAAGTGTCAGTCTCTCTCTGGCGAACACGCTGGGGTCCGTGGCGGTGGTCTTCTCCTTCCTTAGTTGGGGGGTAGATAGGAAGTTCTCACAGCTGCCTCCGGCTCCGGTGCATGCAAGAGACCAACAGAGAGGAAAGCCGTTAGTGTCCAGTCCTCAATGGGAGTTGCACCAGGGGGGTCCGGGGTAGGTGAGGGTAACCCAGTGAGTCGTGCCTTCTGAAATATACAGTGCTCGGTGTACAAGGGATGTGGGGTGAAGAAGGGGAGGAACTGGGAAGGGAGTAGGAGAGTGGATGGGAAGGGAGAGTAACACAGGGTAGGAACAAACAGGGACTATCCACACTATTCACACGCTATCGCTTCGCCTCCCCAACCAGGCTGCCCAACGCCGCCGTACCTGTGACAGCCACACTCCTCCCTCAGGAGCGTGGCACGGCGGTCCGCAGGGTCGTTGGCCTCCTGGCTTCCCTCCGTCCTCCGGCTCTTCGTTCACTCCGGGATGTTCCTCCGGGCTGACTTTCTCCGCGTTCTCTCCGGTTTCGCCTCCGTCCTCCGCTCCGCTTGCTTCCGCCTGTCTCTCCTCCTCCGGGGTGCTCGCACACCCAACGTACATCACTTCCCTGCTTTTCTCCAATCCGGTCACTCTGACATCCTTCGGGGGCGTGTCCTCCTCTTCAGTTGAGAACGCCCAGTTAAAGGAGCCGCTGTTGTTGTCCTCGTCATCCGGCTTGCAGCGTACTTCCTTCCACCGTTCAGACTGTAAAGAAGGAGTCGGTGGAGGGTCAGCAGGGTAAGGGTTCCACCAGTCACGCGAGGTAGGCGCCCCCACCTCGTTACACTCCTCCCCCCTGGGTTCGCCCGCTCGGGGAGAACGGGCATCCTAGAAAGGAAGTCTGCATTCCCGTTGTCCCTTCCCTTCCTGTGTAACACTGTGAAGGAAAACGGTTGCAGGAAGAGAAACCACCGTAGGATTCTCGCATTCTGGGAGCGGTTTCTCTGCATCCATTGTAGTGGGGCATGATCCGAAAAGAGAACGAAGGCCTTACCCTCCAAGTAGTAGCGCAATTTGTCTACCGCCCAGCGGATTGCCAGGCACTCTTTTTTTCACCGTGGGATACTTGCGTTCCCTCGGGTGGAGTTTCCTACTCACGAAAAGTATAGGATGTTCGGCACCATCCTCTCCTTCCTGGGATAATACCGCACCAATGCCAGTGTCAGAGGCATCAGTAGCCAGGGAAAAAGACTTCTCAAAGTTTGGAGGGATGAGGACAGAACTCGTGGTGATTGCAGTCTTTAGAGCCTGGAAGGCGGCTTGGGCCTTTTCGGAGGGAGGCATCGGAAGGGTGTTTTTGATATTTTTCTGGAGTAGGTCGGTAAGAGGACTGGATAGATCAGCAAAATTCTTAACGAAGCGCCTATAATAACCAATGAGGCCTAGAAAAACCCTCAGTTCCCTTTTAGTCGATGGAAATGGAGTCTGCGTGATGGCTCTGATTTTCTCCTCTTGCGGGGCTATCACTCCCTCCCCAAGCATGAATCACAGGTACTTCACTTTTGGGAACGCAGCTCTTGATTTCTTTGCGTTCACATGCAACCCTGCTTCCTGTAAAGCAGTTAAGACATTGGCCAAGTGTCCCATGTGTTCCTCCCAGGTGGTACTGAAGATGACTATATCGTCCAGATACACCGAACTGTATCGGGTATGGGGTGCTAACACAGTGTTCATTAGTCTTTGAAAAGTGTCCGTGGCTCCGTGGAGTCCAAAAGGAAGTACATTAAACTCAAAGAGCCCATCTTCTGTTGCAAAGGCGGTTTTGTGTCGGTCCCCCTCCCTCAGGGGGACCTGCCAATAACCCTTGGTGAGGTCGAGGGTAGTGATGTAACGAGCCTCCCCAATCCGTTCAATCAATTCGTCCACCCTGGGTATGGGGAACGCGTCAAAGGATGAAATAGCATTCAAGGCACGGAAGTCCATACAAAAACGGGTAGACCCGTCGGGCTTCGGAACCATGACTATGGGCGATGCCCAGTCACTCTTGGAAGGTCTTATCACCCCCAGTCTTAGCATGTCCTGTACCTCCTTCCTCACATCGGCCCTTTTTGCTGCTGGTATGCGATACGCCCTCTGTTTCACCACCTGCCCTTCCTTTGTTTTGATCTGGTGCTCTGCCAAATGTGTACACCCCGGGGTGTCCGAAAATATTGCGGAGAAAGGGTGTAGGGTTTTTAACAACTCCTTTCTTGCGGTGTCAGTCAGCTCGGCATTCACTGGAAGGTCCACCAAGGTGGAGGCAGTGTGGCGGGATGGTAACACTAGATGGGCGGAGTGAGGAGGCTGTCCTATCCATCGTTTGAGAAGATTAATGTGGAAGGTCTGCCTCCGGGTAGGAGACATTTGTAGCCGGTATGTTGTTCTCCCCAAATGAGTCTAGAACCTTATAGGGCCCCTTCCACTCACTCTTGAACTTTTGGGATGAAGATGGTAGGAGCACAAGGGCCCAATCCCCTTTTTCAAGCGTCCTCCACTTCTTGCCCTTATCGTAGTATTGTTTTTGGATTCGTTGTGTTTTTTCCAAGTTCGAGTAGGCCAAGTTCCTTAGCTTCCCCAGTCTAGATCGTAACTGTTGGGTGTATTCTAGGAGGTTTCTTTGTTCCGCTGCCTCCTCCCTCTCCCAGGCTTCTCTTGTGATCTCAAGGAGAGATCTTGGTTGCCGGCCGTAGAGGAGCTCAAACGGTGAAAACCCCAAACTGCTCTGTACTTGGGCTCTTACTACATATAGGGCTAGGGGTAACATCCTATCCCAATCCTTATTTTCCCCGCTCAACAATTTTTTTAGGGTTGCTTTTAACATCCGGTTGTACCTCTCTACGAGGCCGTCCGTTTGGGGATGGTATGCGGACGTTCGGATGTGGCAGAGGTCCAGCAACTTACATACTTCTACCATCATCCTAGAAAAAAAAGGGAGTTCCCTGATCCGTTAGGATCTCCCGTGGAAACCCCACCCTTGAAAACAGCTCCACCAGCTTTTCCGCTACGTTCTTAGTAGTCGGGGCGCTGAGGGGGAAGGCCTCCGGGAACCTTGTGTTGTAGTCAACCACCACGAGGGCGTATGTATGTCCTCTGGAGGTCCGTGGTAGGGGACCGATGAGATCCATCCCCACCCTATCCCATGGGTTGCCTATGATTGGCAGCGGTTGTAGGGGAACTGCAGGGGGTCGTGTCAGGTTCTTTTTTTGGCACACTTCGCATTGTCGGCAATAAGTCTCTGCCTCCTTATAAATACCAGCCCAGAAGAATAGCCTTAATATATTTTGAGTCGTTTTCTCGGCCCCACTGTGCCCAGCAGTGAGGTGGGTGTGGGCGTGGAAAAGAATCTGCTCCCTGAAATCTTTTGGTACCACTAGTTGGGATGGATCCCCGGCTTTCCCTTCTCTGTACAGCAACTCGTTTACTATACTGAATCTGGGGTACCCCTGGGTGAGTGTGGTTTGCGCGAGGTGAGCCGCTTCCCAAGCATTCATGAGGGACGGGTCATTGGATTGGGCGAATTTAAAACCCCTATCAAACACCCAGGGTTCGACAGACAGGTATGCCCCTGCAGGGAGGTCCTTAAGTTCTCTTTTAAACAGGGACAGAAAATCAGGGTTATCCACTCCTATTATAAGCTCTTCTGGTAAGGACTCCACCACCCCCACTTTCACCAAACATGGCTCTCTACCTATTGGGTGTAAGGTTATGCGAGCTAGGGGGTAGCGTTTAACGTCACCGTGGACGCATCTGATGTGAACGGTGCCATCATGGCCTATCTGGCCGGGGTGCAACAGTCTCTCCTGTATGACAGACTGCCTGCACCCAGAATCTAGGAGGGCTTTTACCGGCTTACAATTTACCCGTACTCTTACATAGAATGAAGGGCCCATTTCTGCGGTGTACATCACGGCTTTAGGGATGTAGCCGACCTCCATGGGTTCCTCGGTGGTTCTTCGGTGGGGGCACATTCTGGCTATGTGTCCCCACTCTCCGCACTCAAAGCATTGGGGCCCCTTCATTATGGGAGGTCCTTCCGGTCGATAGGGTCGGTGTTTTAGTGGTTCAGGGACCGGTTTCTTTTTATCCGGTTTGGGAGGAGTCGGGAGGGGCTTGCCACTCTTGTCTGTATCTCATGAGAAAGTCCTGGGAGCTGCCCTGTTATAATTTGAGGCCATCTCAATGGCTTGTGCTGCCGTTAGTCCGGGATGTTGCCTCAACCATCTCTGAGTACCATAGGGTAAGACCTCCATGAACTGTTCTAAGATGATGCTGGACATGATGTCCTCTTTGTTACGTATGTCCGGTCTTAGACATTTCTCGGCGGCCATCTTGACTCTCAGGTACATGGTTTTGGGGTTCTCACCCGTGATACCCTTCTCCTTTCGGAAACGGAGTCTGTATGCCTCCGCATCCATTCCCAGATGGTCCAGAATCACCGCTTTGATGTCTGAATAGGTGGATGTGCCCGAATGGTTGGCCACCTGATAGGCAGCCTGGGCTTCTCCAGTCAATAAGGGAGCTAGGAAGAAGGGCCATTTGTCCTCGGGCCATTCACAAGCCCTAGCTGCCCGCTCAAAGTTCAACAGAAATGCGTCGGGATCTTCCCCTATCACATATTTCTGCAGGGCCACTCCCGAGGGGTGTGGTCCGACTAGTCTTGGGGTTGTTGCACTTGGGGCCTGCACGACTTTGTGGAGATTGTCCATCTGCTGAGTCATGGAGGTTCGGAATAGTTCTCTGTCGGCATCCGCAGTGTTAATCTGCTGGCTGATCGCCCATTCTAACTTTTGTTGCCCGTCTATGAGTGTTTGGATCACTTGTTCCATGGCCATGGTCGTTTCTGAAGGGGTAGATCCCACTTCTGACACCAATGTGGTCGTGGGAGTAGGGACGACCGTGACACCAAGTAGTGGGGTTAAAGACAGTTTTATTTTTATCGCTCTAGCAGGTTTAGACATCAACGTCTTTCTATTTCGAAGTGTCAGTCTTTCTCTGGCGAACACGCTGGGGTCCGTGGCGGTGGTCTTCTCCTTCCTTAGTTGGGGGGTAGATAGGACGTTCTCACAGCTGCCTCCGGCTCCGGTGCATGCAAGAGACCAACAGAGAGGAAAGCCGTTAGTGTCCAGTCCTCAATGGGGGTTGCACCAGGGGGGTCCGGGGTAGGTGAGGGTAACCCAGTGAGTCGTGCCTTCTGAAATATACAGTGCTCGGTGTACAAGGGATGTGGGGTGAAGAAGGGGAGGAACTGGGAAGCGAGTAGGAGAGTGGATGGGAAGGGAGAGTAACACAGGGTAGGAACAAACAGGGACTATCCACACTATTCACACGCTATCGCTTCGCCTCCCCAACCAGGCTGCCCAACGCCGCCGTACCTGTGACAGCCACACTCCTCCCTCGGGAGCGTGGCACGGCGGTCCGCAGGGTCGTTGGCCTCCTAGCTTCCCTCCGTCCTCCGGCTCTTCGTTCCCTCCGGGATGTTCCTCCGGGCTGACTTTCTCCGCGTTCTCTCCGGTTTCGCCTCCGTCCTCCGCTCCGCTTGCTTCCGCCTGTCTCTCCTCCTCCGGGGTGCTCGCACACCCAACGTACATCACTTCCCTGCTTTTCTCCAATCCGGTCACTCTGACGTCCTTCGGGGGCATGTCCTCCTCTTCAGTTGAGAACGCCCAGTTAAAGGAGCCGCTGTTGTTGTCCTCGTCATCCAGCTCGCAGCGTACTTCCTTCCACCGTTCAGACTGTAAAGAAGGAGTCGGTGGAGGGTCAGCAGGGTAAGGGTTCCACCAGTCACGCGAGGTAGGCGCCCCCACCTCGTTACATTCCTTCAAACGCCCAAGAAAAAAGATAACTCCTGAACTTCTGCACGTGGTGGATGGGAAAGAATTTACAAGATTATAATTCTTGGGTTTCCTGATGTGAGTGTCTAGACTGCAATCCCTTGCTATAGATCCAGAGGACCAGATATTTTCAGGATAACCATTGCCTATGGAATAGAGTAAATATAGCTAATATGAACATTCTGAAAATCTGGCATTGGTAGGGGCCTCCTAGACCTACATGAAAGACCCCCATGCTATAGGCATCCTTCTGTTGCACTTGTCTCACTTTTATTTCCAATCTGCTTTTATTAACTTCTAAAGCCTCAGGCAAGGCAGCTTGGTGAGAGGCACAGAAACTGCTGGACTCATGTTTGCTGTTTACGTCGTCCCCTCTGCTGGGATGTGCTCAATGCCATAATGCCAAAGTGAGTTCCCTACGCCCTCCCACTCTCAAATGGCACCCTTCAAAAAGGTGCAACAGCGCATCCACTCAAGACCAAGAAGAATCTGATGGTGTTTCCTCTATTATCAATTAAGAGATTGAGTTTGTATTGCTCTTTAGCACCTTAGCTATTTCTTATCCTTATAGGCTGAACTTGGAGGTTCATAGCGCCAACCATCAGGAGTCTTTCTTTGATGTTTATGTGTTTCATTTTCTCACTTTGATTTTAATTTGATTTTATTATTTTGTTGTGCCTCAGGCAAGAGAGTTTGCCTGATGGCAATGGAGCTGCTGGCCTCCAGTTTGCCCTTTATTTTGTCCCCCATGCTTTTATGTGCAGAACGCCATTGTGGCGGGATGAGCACTTCGTACTCTATTTGTTCCCTCAACCCCGACTACCCTCGAATGGCACCCTTTAAAAAAGATGCACAAAAGGTGCTTCAAAGGCAGGCCTATCGGCACCCGTCTGCGCCCGGACCGCTCACAGCGCCTGAATCACTGGTCTCCTTGACCTAAGATCACAGGGATTCCTCACCTCCACTTCCCAAGCTCTCCATAATTTAAATCCTAAAGGTAAGGGCCGCCGGATAGCTAACTCCTTATCACCTAGAGCAGTCCTTTAAGTGGAAATATAGAAGTGCAGGTACTCACTGACTAGAGTACCTGTTTGCTACTAAGAAATGCTGGTATTCTCCTATTGAATGTATTGCAGGAGTGATGAGAAGTTCAGGTACTGTCGCTTCCAAATTAAAGAAGTGCAGGTACTCAGTACCGGACAGCACCTGCCCATTTAAAGCACAGAATGGAGGGCTCTTTCTCCAGTAGAGGCTGCAAATAAAGTTTCAATTCTTATTCAGTTCAATCCACTATTGCTTCAATAAACTTGCTATCTTCTCAATGTGCAGTCTCCACCTAAACATTCCGAAGGACTACATGATTGTATTCTCACAAAATACCCTGACTCTGTTTTCTTAACCGAAACCTGGCTAAAACGCAGCTTCAATGGTTATGTTGCACTAGCTATACACGAGGGCTACAACATTTTCTTTCATGCCCGTCCAAGGGGGTAATGCCATCATTTATTGCTCCCAATTCACTTGCACAATTTGCCATTTCCATAAGCAGAAGGATATTTTTGAATATGTATGCCAATCCAGTGCGTTGTTTCTAAAATGATCAGTTCCGGTGCCTAAAGTTCTGCTCAGCAGTCTGAGGCCAGTGCAATTAAATGTTGGCATACTCAAAACCAAGGCAGCATAGTTTTGAATTCACTTCATGACTCTTTAACCCACTACCAGAAACACTTTTCCCCTATATTTCACTCTTACAAGTTTTTGCTTTCACCCTGTATGATAGTTTCACCGTCTTTCTCTTCCTCAGTCTTTCCACATTGTTTGTTTTTCCCTCTCTTGCTCTTAGTAAATGTTGGATAAGGAACTATGAGTGCCAGCATGCACTGGCTCAAATTAGGCACTGTCCTAATCTATCATGCAACATACCAGGGACTGTTACTTATCTACCTCCTCGGGTGGCGGTCTCCTTCATTGAAATGATTACCAATGCCCCAGGATATTAAACACACAAACTTGTGTGTGTTCAGTGACTTTAATACACACATGGATTTTCAAAAAATCAAACCCTGCTCAACTCATTAACCATCCCACGCATGGGTCATGTCAATTCTCTGGCCTTCTTGTTTTAAACTCTGGAAATTCTGAGGTATTTACCACACTCTCTTAAATGGATCACCATGCAGCAATTCTGGTCTCCTTTCTTTCAACATCCACAATTCCGCTTGCCACTGTGAGAGTTGTAAGGGTAGCTAGATCCAACTCTATGTTCTCTTAGAATTTGAAAAGGTGCCAAAATATAAAAAGTACCAATCAAAGATGTTACAAATTAAAAATCCAAAAAATCAATTTTTACTTTCAGTTCAATTTAGGGATTTAAAATTTTCAACTTGATAGCGTAGTGGTACTACAAATAACACTAAAGAGAGCAGTTTTGTCAAGCAATCAGCCGCACCAATGTTAGTACTCGAAGTATACAAATGCAGCACTCAACCTCTCAATTGCCTTATTGCTCCAAGATCATATACCCAATAACAAAGTCATATACATAAAAGGTGGTGCTTAAAAAGTCCAAAGAAATGCATTTGAATGTTCAAAATGTAATTGATGCTGAAACATTTCTTGAGTCTTATCATAAAAAATGCTATCCTGCTAGGAAAAAAAATAACACAAATTATATAACTTTTGCAATAAATATGGTTCACCAAATTATCTTTACAAATGTACATGAATTGCTACAATAAAACATATTATGACTCCATGCACCAACAAAAAACAAAACAGAAACAGGTACCTGTGTGCAATTTAAGACCGACTGCAATGCAGCACAGGTCAGATACACAAATCAGGTTCATCCCAGTCGTATGTTTTACCTTCTGACTCAGTCTCTAAAAGGGGAGTCAAAATCCTCAGCGGGGTAAGTCAGCAGGTAGTGGCTGAGGAAGGTGCCACAAGACCCAATAGCTGTTGGGTGGGGTGTCCGTGAAGCCATTGGCTTTTGACAGGAAAGTTTTAAAGGGAGAAATTCAACACCTACGACCAAGGAAGGTCCCTGTCGGAGAAGATGTCTATGTTTGGACTTACGATTTAGTTTAGAGTATGGTGAACAGGTGGGTACTTCATCAGGGTAACAGAGTCACCGTCAGCCAAATTCTGAGATGTCCACCAGCCCAGCGAACATCTTTAATACTGGTAGGAATTGGAGTCACTGTGGTTCCTATCAACACATTGTAACTTTGATGGAAAAGTCCCTTAACATCATGGAACCGATTGGCAAACTTACAAAGTTTATTTTTTTATTATCCTAGAAAATAAGCCAGAGTTGGATTTTGTTTCGGAAAACAAAAAATCTGTGCCTTCCTCGCCATGGAAGTTTTCTTCCATGGTAAGAGAGGCATTTTGAAATTGTCACTGCCCATTGCCACCATGTTTCACCTGGCAGTGACGGACAGTGAAAAGTGTTTGACCACTCTAAATCAGGTGAGCAAACAAATGGTCAAACCTCCGAAGGCCCTTGCTCTGTTGGGCACTCTGAAGTTTTCGTTTGCGGTGGAGACAGAGTAGTCTCCGCTGTCATCACAATGAAAGTCTACTCATCTCTAAATGAGTCAGGCTGACCTTTGGTTTAGTGGAAAGGGTATTCTGTCACCATAGCGATATAGTACCCTCTCCACCACACTCTAATTTGGCTCCATAGGCAATCTCTTTGAGCAAGGAGTCCTCTATCAAAGCAAGGCTGCAAACTGTAGCCAAACAGGGCTCCACAAGTCCAGATACACACTCTGTGACGTCCTGCTGCCCTGCTGTGGAAAAGCTCAGACCTGGAGCTACTTGAATCTTTAACACAGTGGCAAAGCACCTTCATCGGATTGACTTGGCAAGTTTGTTCAGGTCCTCTGGAGGTCTTTGTAGCCAAAATGTTTCTAAGTTCCAAGTTTCTCATGATTTTAGGAGGAGTACACTTTGGCACAGCCAATGGTCCCAGGATGTAAGGATTAGGGGGTGGGGGGGTCAAGACTCACTCCAGCATATGCTGTAAGCTGGTTCCAGGACAGGTCCAGTTGAAATTGGTCAATTTTAGCAGTATAGCAGCTTTTTGTGCCCCTGTAACAGGCGATCAGCTACCTGACCCCCTAAAGTCCACTTCTTTGTCCTGGCTACAGACGGGAGTAGGTAGGTTCAGCCTTTCACGTCTCCTCAAAGATATCAATAGCATATGTAGTCCCTCTTCTGTCTTCCACAGGTCCAGCAGTGTTCAGAAGACGGTGACAAGGGGAGACATATTTTTGCCTGGCACTAGCTTGTGGATGGGAGTGAATCATGCCCCTCTCTAACCAATAAGGAAAAGTTGCCAGGGGTGAACCTACTTACTTTTACAGCAGTTTCTGTGTTCCCTACTGCAAGCAGTGCCCCTATCAAGCAAAAATCAAGATGGCAAAACCTTTCTTCACCTGTGCAGATCTCCTGCGTCAACCCCAGAGCTGTGGCCATGGAAATGAGCAACTCCTCTTCTGTAGGCACTTCAAAACAGTTCTTGGGCAGCTCCTCACCCACAGGACCGGTGCCTGCTTGACTAGGTGAGGAAAAGAGGGTCCTGCTCAGATGCCAGCTAACATCTACCTGTGACAGGGTAGCCTTCTTTGACATTAATTAAGTTACTGGGCACAGCCCAGATGATCATCCCGCCAGAGGAACAAACCCCTCTCCACACCCAAGGCCTTTGTATCTGCTCTGGGAGCAAATTCACCCTTCATGAATGGGGCTAATCAACCGCTAGGTGACAGTTCAGGCTCTTGCAAATGGGCTTCTAGAGGATTTTGACGGTGAAAAGGTATCTTTCAAAAATACCTTTTCCAAAATATTTATTAAAAATCCAACGTTACCAGTGAATTGGACCTGTGATAAATATTTCAAAAAGTCCAAAAATAACTTGTAGCCATTTGTAGCTTTCCAAATGAACAGCTAACCCTCCCACAGTGAAAATAGTGTTTGGGCCTTTTCACTGTAAGGGCATGGTTAACAATAAATGTTTACATGTTCTGCTTCTAAATACTATGCACTGTTCCTTATGGGCAGTGAAGCCCACTAAGGGGTGACTTATTGATACATTAAACTAAGGGTTTAGGCCTCTCAAAAGGGGTTACTTTGGCAGGTGTATAGACAATTTTGATATGATTTATGGGTCAGAGCACCTGCATTGGGGTCTGGTTAGCCAGGTTCCACTACACAACATACAGTAGTATTAGTCCAAACAAATAGGGGTAATCATTCAAAAAGAAGCATTTTCCTTCCATACTATATCTCTGTGATGCCAACTATTCTCAATATTTAGTTCTATTTCAGGATGTCCAACATACTTTCAAGATGACAGATCTATGCCAGATGTTCGGAATGACCATATATTATGAATGTCCATTCAATGGTTCTCAACCGCTTCACTGCGGCGGACATTCCGCCGCGGTGCGGGAAAAAATTAGGCGTGCGCACTTTGGACGGCCGGCGGCAGTCCTTCGCACACGTCCACTGTGACGTCAGACAGCTGTCTGATGCATGCAAAAGGTTAAAGGAGTTCTCTAACATAATAAGTATTTGTCAAAATCTGGAAATCTTATAAAACTTTTAGAATCCCTAGGAATTCTACTTCTAGTGATCCTAAGAGAATCATATCTCAAGCATCCCTCTTCTAAATGCACTCTGTACAGTTCTGATTTCATGAACAGAGACAGCACACACTTTGCTTGGTAAATAGAGACACACACTTTCTACAATGCTTCATGCAAGAGGTGGAAGTGGACGTTAGGAATGTTTTAAGCTGCTGCCAAAGATACATATTACCAACCAGCACCACAGTGCAGGCTAAGTTGGTAAACGGGGTCTGATTTTGATGAAAAGGTTGAATTTACTTGGATATAGACATTTCTTTGTCTGCAAGTGTGTGTGAGTTGATGGATCTTTAGTGCAGTAGTGCATCATTTTAAAAATGTGACACATGTGCGTAGTACTTAATTAACAGATTTTCATCATAACAAATTAATCCTCCTTAATGGCTGCCTTTCTTTTTATAACTGTGAAATTCAAAGTACCTGGTATATTTACACTTTTGGAAAACTCTGGGTGCTCCTGGAAATTGATGCCCTCTATGTATTACTATCTACAAATTAAAAGGGTAGATGCCATGATCCAGAGAATAGTTATCTTACCTGTATAAACTGCTTGCTGACAACGAAAAAGAAACAATTCTAATATGTATTTATTATGCTCCAGCTGATGGACGTGTTACATTGAGAATCATGCAGAGCACTGACCTAAATTATGACTGCCAGTATGAAGTTATCAATATAGAAGCTAGGGTTGTAGTTCAGGTATTTCCTTGCATCTGTTATCAGTGCTTTAAATGGGTCGGTACTGTCCGGTACGGAGTACCAGGACTTTTTTTTCTTATGAGAGAGAGAGTACATGCACTTCTCAAGAGAAATGCAATACTTTTAATTGGAGAGTACCGGCACTTCTCAGAAACAGCAGTACAAAAGGGGGTGGTAATGGACAGAGCATCTGAACCAATCAAACACTCACACCCAGTCAAAAGATCTGGGTTTAATCCATCACCGTTCTTTAGCCCACTCTGCCACCCCTGTTCAGACATGGCTATATGCAAATCAGTCTGACCCTGTGCCTCATGGGAACAGTCCAGCCCGAACTGTCAAGCCATGCCTTCCCTGGACCGGAAACAAGCTTCCGAGGACCGGTTTCTGGCATTCCAGCCGTCTTCAGCCCGGCTTGCTTGAATCCAGTGGCAAAGTGAGCAAGGGACTCACGTCTGAGCATACCCTGCCACACTTATGGCGGCCAAAAGTGGTACAAAAGGGGGTGGTAATGGACGGAGCATCTGAACCAATCAAACACTCACACCCAGTCAAAAGATCTGGGTTTATTCTATCACCGTTCTTTAGCCCACTCTGCCACCCCAGTTCAGACATGGCTATATGCAAACTTCTCAGAAACATATGCAAACTTCTCAGAAACAAGCAAGTACTCTAGTACAGAGTACCAATACTTCTATGTTTCCATTTCAAGCACTGTCTGTTATAGAAGTTCCATTTGTACTTCAGCTCTTGAAAGGCACGTATTAAGGGTCCGAAATACAGAGATTATCACAAAGTATTTCATGTGTCATATTAGGGAGAATGATTTGAAATTACAATGGTGAAATATATTTGGCGTTAGATATCAGCACATCTGCAGAGCTGGTTGATCTCAGCTGTAAGAGCAAGCAGAGGGAAAATATCCAGTGTCTCTGTTTCTCTCTCTGGTCCTAGTCCCCTTCCTCCGGGCCTACTGCTGACCTACACAGTGTCCTATGCCTGGTTTTCAGTGAGTTCAGGAGGTTAGTATCCCTCCGGTTAGATCTGGAGTGCCTGGTTAGTGCAAATAGGACAGTAGATGGAGAGACAGAACTGGACCCTTAAACAATACCTACTGTATGAGTAACTGCATTAGCCAGACACCTAGATTACTTTTCCCTGGAATACAAAATTTTTACACAATAATGCCACACATACCTCATTACGGTTTTCGCGATTTTATTGTATCCTGAGTTACCACCATGGGGTGATCTCTTTGGGATCTTTTTAAGGGAGTAAACAATCCATAACGTGTATCAATCACATTCAATTATGTAACATACAGAAGGTGATTTTGCAAAACCTGGTTGAAGGCAAATAAAGGTGTAAAAATGTGTTGCTATAAAAAGATGACCTTATCTGCCACTGCAGCCAGGATGTGCGCTTTATTTATCAAATAAGCATGTGAGAGTGAAAAGGAAGAAGAAATGTTATCCTTTCTTCACAAGTTCATATATGGTTCTAAAAATGAACACCACGGTAGCACCGATGTTCGTCTTGCTCTGTTATCTACATTATCACCCAGTATTTCTTTACTATCTGATTATGTTTGTTCATGAATCACTAAGAGTTAAGTTGCCGCCGCCCCCATTTCGAACTAGATGGACACACAGGGGCATATTATCAAGGACGGCGTTAAAATTATCGCCGGTTTAGCGGCAGAAAACTGAGAGAGCCGATAAGAGAGAGGGTGGTACGGTTGGTGGGGACGGGTGCATGTCTGACATGGTCTGATAGAGAGTGGGGCACCGGGGCTTCCATGCCATTATCACAGTATGAGGAGATGGCAGCGGCCAGGGAGAGGATAGCGCAAGGCGGTGGCTACCACATGCAGGGGATTGGGGGAGTGGAGGGGGGTTAGAAGAGGGGTGGGCAGGCTCCAGTACATACAATGATTACCAGGCATCAGGGCGGGCCTATGGCCCGAAGGGAGCGGGGTGGAGGAGGCCCTGAGCATTAAATGTCAGACTGAGTCCAGGATGGCCCCCGTACTCTGTAGCAGGCGTCCAGGTCGCTATTAAGTGTATATGAACGTGAGAGGCTGCTCTGTGGAGGTCGAGTACCCATTCAATAAGGATGGGGCCATGTGCTGGCGGAGGAGGCGCGCCTTCGCCAAAGCCATGGCCATTGACCGGGGGTGTGAGCGTCTATTTCAGGTGCATCATCGGCATCGTGAAGGGGCGAGGTGCACTGAGGGGTGGACGAACTGGGAGCGAAGCTCAGGGAGCTGTCACAAGCGAGCCCACACCATATCCCAATAGGATGGCGTAGTTGGACAGCTCCCCAGTATATGTATCAGATCACAGGCATCCTCACAGCATAGGCTGTGAGGCCGGAGGGCCGCTTGGTGCAGTTTCTACCAATCATGCAGTATTTTGAAATAAAGGAATTTGCGGCGGGGCTCTTGGAGAGCCCCGTGGTGGGAGCCGAGTGGATCCGTCCAGCCCGTTGCGGCATATTCTCTTCCCAAGGTGATGACCTGCCGCTTGATGTGTGTTGTGGTCAGTATACGTTTCGAGTGGGCTCCCCCTGCATACAGACCTGAGACCAATCGCCCATACACGCCCCTAAGTCGGAGACATTGCAGGATGGGGGTGGGGAGGGAGTGGGGTAGGGGGGGAGACGTGAGTTAATACATCCCGAAGGCCGTGGATAGTTGGCGACGCTTCTAATCGTCTGCCTGGGTGCAAATCCCATTTCAATGCCATGGGAAGGTGGGTGAAGTAAAGGTAGGGCACAGTGAAGGAGGGGAAGTAAATGGATGGAGAAATAAAGATAATTAAAGTAAAAATAAACAAACCCTACAACATGTGTGTTTGCCAGGCCTGCTCTGTGGTTTTCTGATATCCCAGAATCTTTGACTTCAGGCCCAATGGTGCCTCTTCTTACCAGTCCCAGTGAACCCCCAGCCCTAGAATTGGTGTCTCTTAGTCCCATTGTCTGTGTGTCCTAGTACAGTTATCTATGCCTTCCAGTCCCATTATTTGAGCCTACTGGTCCCAGTGTCTGTGCCTTGCTTTTACTTTGTCTCCACCGCCCAGTTCCAGGGGCTTTGCCGTTTGGCCTCACCCTACACCTGTTCCCTCCACACTGGGAGGCCCCATGGCACGGTATTTGCATGTGCCCAGCCAGCTCTATGCGCAAGGCTTTGAGGCTCCAGCCGTGGCTTCTGTCTGACTCCATCCCTAGCACATCTGGATGCAAGGCATGGCCACTCACAGCTGCTTGTTAAATGTATCCCCAGTCTTGCATGCATCAATGTGACGCATGTCGTGGGGTGGGGGTGGACGCCGTTCCACTAGATTCGATCATGAGTGGAGTGGGTTGTGAAACAAATGTCCTCATAGTGGGACCTTATAAACCTATCGCAAGGCCAAATTTCCGCTTGAAGTCTAACTGGTGAATCAAATAGTCCCAAAAAAAAAACCATTATTTTGACAGTATTTTTTTAAAGCAGCAGATGAAAATAGTCACTTATGTCCTCATGGTGTAATTTCATCCAGTGTTTTTGTCTATCTTTCAGCAAAAAAACTTTAGTGAAATGTTAAATACACACAAATTTGGGATCACTCATAGCTTTCCACGTCCTTGTATAATGGTACCTAACGTTTCAAACACTACTGTTTAAAAATGTAGCTTTACATTCCAGCACTGGTAGTTGTAATAAGCATTATGTAGGCTGTCAAAGGTTTATTGTTATATCTTAGCATTTGGATCCTATAAAAGCTATTTACTAACAATCAATGCAGTGTAATTAAAAAAGATGAAGCTGAATAGTGAAATGGAGCTGCATTTTATCAATGTATATTTGACTTAGAAAAAGCTTTAGATGTTTCACCAATATTATGGGGAAAAAAAGTCCTACATAAAACAAAAGCATCAATAGATGCATACACAAAGGGGTTTTGGGTCAGACCTCTCGCTCCATTGGTCTGTTCAACTGTCATTCACATTTTGCTTCTGCCTACCACAGCGTACAGCATGGATGTCATTGGATGTGTCTGGTATGGTAACTGGCAGAATTTTTCTTTATCACATGTGCACATCTGCGTAAAAAGAAGTGCACTTCAATGAGAGAGGTGATGAGTCAGTGCCTTATAAAGCTTTTTCTTTCTATTATTTATCCTTTGTAGGTCACGCCTGAGACAGCGCATGCACTGTCTCTACGAGACATTTAGTAAGTGGCTTTTAAAAGTGCCACCAGAGGCTTTTGCTGGCCTACAGCTTGCGTTCACGAGCTCGTGCACGTGCACAGCTGCCATCTGTGTTTTTATTGCTGTAATCAGGCTCCTCTGTTTACACTACCCCCTCCCTTTCCCCCCTCCCTCCTGGTCAGCTTCATTTGTGTCTTCTAGCTGTGAATCATGCTGCTCTCTCGCAATCCCCCTCCCTTCTCCCCCTCCTCTTCGTCAGTTTCATTTGTGTCTTCTATCACTGTGAATGCTCCTGCTTCCATCAGACACACACCCCATCAGTCATCAGTGCACGCTTTCACCAGGCACACACACCACCAGCCGTCAGTGCACGCTTCCACCAGGCACACACACCACCAGCCGTCAGTGCACGCTTCCACCAGGCAAACACACCACCAGCCGTCAGTGCACGCTTCCACCAGGCACACACACCACCAGCCATCAGTGCACGCTTCCATCAGGCACACACACCACCAGCCATCAGTGCACGCTTCCACCAGGCACACACATCACCAGCCATCAGTGCACACTTTCACCAGGCACACACACTACAAGCTGTCACACACTACCAGCCGTCAGTGCACGCTTCCACCAGGCACACACCACCAGCCGTCAGTGCACGCTTTTACCTGTCACACACACCACCAGCCATCAGTGCACACTTCCACCAGGCACACACACCACAAGCCGTCAGTGCATGCTCCCACCAGGCACACACACCACCAGCTGTCAGTGCACGCTTCCACCAGGCACACACACCACCAGCCATCAGTGCACGCTTCTACCAGGCACACACACCACCAGCAGTCAGTACAAGCATCCACCAGGCACAAACACCACCAGCCGTCAGTGCACAGTTCTACCAGTCACACACACCACCAGCAGTCAGTGCACACTTTCATCAGGCACACACACTACCAGCCATCACACAACCAGCAGTCAGTGCACGCTTCCACCAGGCACACACCACCAGCCGTCAGTGCTTGCTTTCACCAGACACACACACACCACCAGCCGTCGGTGCACGCTTTCACCGGGCACACACACCAACAGCCTTCGGTGTACACCTCCACCAGGCACACACACCACTAGCCGTGAGTGCATGCTTCCATCAGGCACACACACCACCAGCCGTCAGTGCACTCTTCCACCAGGAACACACACCACCAGTCATCAGTGCATGCCTCCACCAGGCACACACACTACCAGCCATCAGTGCACGCTTCTACCAGGCACACACACCACCAGTCGTCAGTGCAAGCTTTCACTGGGCACAGACACCACCAGCTGTCAGTGCACGGTTTCACTGGGCACACACACCACCTTCCACCAGTGCACTCTTTCACCGGGCTCACACACCATCAGCCGTCAGTACACACTTCCACCAGTCACGCACACCACCAGACGTCAGTGCACGCTTCCACCAGTCACACACACCACCAGTCATCAGTGCACAGTTTCACCAGGCACACACACCACCAGCCGTAAGTGCACAGTTTCACCCGGCACACACACTACCAGCCGTCTCACACTACCAGCCGTCAATGCATGCTTCCACCAGGCACACACCATCAGCCGTCGGTGCACACTTTCACCAGGCACACACACACCACCAGCCGGCGTGCACGCTTTCAATGGGCACACACACAACCAGCCAGCAGTGCACGCTTTCACCAGGCACACACACACCACCAGCCGTCAGTGCACGCTTCCACCAGGCACACACACCACCAGCTGTCAGTGCACGCTTCCACCAGGCACACACACCACCAGCCATCAGTGCATGCTTCCACCAGGCACACACACCACCAGCCCTCAGTGCACAGTTTCACCAGGCACACACACCACCAGCCGTCAGTGTACAGTTTCACCCGGCACACACACTACCAGCCGTCTCACACTACCAGCCGTCTCACACTACCAGCCGTCAATGCATGCTACCACCAGGCACACACCACCAGCCGTCGGTGCAAACTTTCACCAGGCAAACACACACCACCAGCCGTCGGTGCATGCTTTCACCAGGCACACACTCACCACCAACCGTCAGTGCACGCTTCCACCAGGCGCACACACACCACCAGCTGTCAGAACACGCTTCCACCAGGCACACACACCAACAGCCATCAGTGCACGCTTTTACCGGGTACACACACCACCAGCTGTCAGTGCACGCTTTCAGCGGGCACACACACCATCAGCCATCAGTGCACACTTCCACCAGTCACACACACCACCAGCCATCAGTGCACGCTTCCACCAGGCGCACACACACCACCAGCTGTCAGAACACGCTTCCACCAGGCACACACACCAACAGCCATCAGTGCACGCTTTTACCGGGTACACACACCACCAGCTGTCAGTGCACGCTTTCAGCGGGCACACACACCATCAGCCATCAGTGCACACTTCCACCAGTCACACACACCACCAGCCATCAGTGCACGCTTCCACCAGGCACACACACCACCAGCCCTCAGTGCACAGTTTCACCAGGCACACAACTCCAGACGTCACTACCAGCCGTCAAATACTACCAGCCGTCGGTGCATGCTTCCACCAGGCACACACCACCAACCATCAGTGCACGCTTTCACCAGGCACACACACACCACCAGCCTTCAGTGCACACTTTCACCGGGCACACACACCACCAGCCCTCGGTGCATGCTTTCACCAGGCACACATAACACCAGCCGTCAGTTCACGATTCCACCAGGCACACACACCACCAGCTGTCAGTGCACGCTTCCACCAGGCACACACACCACCAGCCATCAGTGCACGCTTCAACCAGGCACACATCACCTGCCGTCAGTGCACGCTTCCACCAGGCACACACACCACCAGCCATCAGTGCACACTTTCACCAGGCACACACACTACCAACTGTCACACACTACCAGCCATCGGTGCACACTTCCACCAGGCACACACCACCAGCCATCAGTGCACGTTTTCACCAGGCGCACACACACACCACTAGCAGTCAGTACACGTTTCCAGCAGGCACTCACACCACCAGCCATCCGTGCACGCTTCCAACAGGCACACACACCACCAGCCATCAGTGCCCACTTCCACCAGGCACACACACCACCAGCCGTCAGTGCACAGTTTCACCAGGCACACACACTACCAGCTGTCACACACTACCAGCAGTCAGTGCATGGTTCCACTAGGCACCCACCACCAGCCGTCAGTGCACGCTTTCACCAGGCACACACACACCACCAGCCTTCGGTGCTCGCTTTCACCAGGCACACATACACCCAGTCGTCAGTGTACGATTTCACCAGGCACACACACCACCAGCCTCAGTGCACGCTTCCGCCAGTTACACCGCTTCCACCAGGCACACACACCACCAGCTGTCAGTGCACGCTTCCACCAGGCACACACAACACCAGCCGTCTGTGCACGCTTCCACCAGGCACACACACCACCAGCCGTCGGTGCACACTTCCACCAAGCACACACACCACCAGCTGTCAGTGCATGCTTCCACCAGGCACACATGCCACCAGTCGTCAGTGCACGCTTCCACTGGGCACACACACCACCAGCCCTCAGTACATGCTTTCACCGGGCACACATACCACCAGCCGTCAGTGCAGGCTGTCACCGGGCACACACACCACCAGCCGTCAGTGCACGCTTTCGCCAGGCACACACACCACTGGCCGTCAGTGCACGCTTTCACCGGGCACACACACCACCAGCCGCCAGTGCACGCTTCCACCAGGCACACACACCACCAGCCATCAGTGCACACTTTCACCAGGCACACACACACCACCAGCCATCAGTGCACGATTCCACCAGGCACACACACCACCAGCTGTCAGTGGACGCTTCCACCAGGCACACACACCACCAGCCATCAGTGCAGGCTTTCACCGGGCACACACACCACCAGCCGTCAGTGCACGCTTTGACCAGGCACACACACCACCAGCCGTCAGTGAAGCAGGCAGGCTCTTCTCAGAGTTTCTTGGTAAATATGTGTTTGATGCCTGGGAGGGAGTTGGTCGAGTTTCCTTAAACCATGCTGAGTATGCAGGTGCAGTGCATGAACTCCTGTGTGCGTGAGTCATGCTGCCTGGGGCTCATTCACTCCACACTTGTAAATTGCGCCTGCACCAGGCTTTTTCTCATTTGCAAATTTCGGCACATGCGCACAGCTAAGCAGCCCCCACTCCCCCGGGAATGACTGCTTCCTACAACCAGAATGGAAACAACATTTAGAGCAATTAAACAAGTTCATTTGATGCAAAGAACTGTTAACAAAAACCATGTCCAGCTATTGTAGATCTGGCACCTTAAACAAAACAGCAATAAAAACCAAACAAGCATTGGCATTGCCAATAGGTCCCGCTTTTTGGACCCTATAAGTATTTGGTTCTGCAGCAGAATATCCTTGGTGCAACAACACCAATTGTTGCATGGCTAAACACTTATAAGGTCCCAAATGCCAGACCTATTGGCTATGCCAATGCTTGTTATATTTGTAGTCGCAGAAAAATATTTAGGATTGATTTATATGTTGGCAGTGTGTATCCTCAGTTGCAATGGTGATGGAGCAGACACACTGTAAACATGATGTCTACCCGCCCAATTTAATTGTGGTGGATCAAAGGTTTTGGCTACAGTGATGTCACTGCCATAGCCAAACCTATACGATGGGCTGACTGAGCAAGGCCGTCGGAGAAATAGCCTCATGTCAGCCCGCCAAATTTAGATGGATGGATATGTAGCCATTTTTTTACCGTCCATCACAGAGGGACAGTAAAATGTAGATAATGCCCCAACCCTGGGAGAGGGCTCTCATGGTGAGGGAAGTATTATTATTTTCACTTTGCAAAAGAAAATCCCATTTGGTGATTTTCTATGCCAAAATATAAATTGCCCCTTAGTCATGTCTGTGTTTTAAAGCATGTACACTCTCTATATCCCACTAATAATCATATTTTCCTGTGAGGTGCATTAATCTTAAAACAGGGGTTTATACCTGTTCTACCTGGCTGCTAGGATACACCTGTGCTATTGTTTAAAATTATATGCCATAGTTACTTTTTAAGTTTACATTTTTATCTGAAGCAGATGGTTTTCATTTTTTTTATGGCATATGTAAATAATAAAATAAATAAAATGATCACACCAGATTGGTAAGGCTAAACATATTCTCTTTCCCATTGCTTGTTTTGCAACTTTCCTACACCACGTAGGTAATTAAACACTCTGCTTGTGGCAACAGGGGCAGGACAGGTAAAGAATTCCCGCTTCCGCCCAGTGTTTAGAGAAACCTGATTGGTTGACATTCCGAATGCCACATTCGTCAAGAAGTGGGCAGAGGGGAATCCCCTATGCGTGAATTAATTGCCCACCTCCACTTATGAATTCACATAAGGTTAAGCTCCTTTCTGTAAACTCAAATGGGGCATATTTACAAGAAAGTGACGCATCTGTAGAAATGCGTCACTTTCCCTGCGTCACTCTGACAAACCCTTGCGCCACAATGGATGCGCCATATTTACAAAACTGTGCACCATGGTGCAAAGATTGAAAGATGCGTCAGAAATTCTGACGCATCTGTTGGGGCAAAAGTCACGCATTGCTGGAGTAGTGTCACAAGCACAACTCAAATTCAGCAATGCATTTTGAGGCCTATTCCCACTACACTGCGTGACTCCTTACACCTGCTTCAAGCAGGCGTAAGGTTTTGAAGCAGTGACATCCTAGAAGTAAAAAGCCTCGTAAAAGTGACGCAGTGAAATCGACAAGATTTCACTGCGTCACTTTTACGAGGCTTTACTGCGTGGGAATGCTCACCCTGCAAACATTATATCTGACGCAGATATAATTTGACACAGGGCTTTACAACGTGACGCATCTCCCTAGATGCGTCACGTTGTAAATTGGCCGCATCTTTTAGCCCGCAGCTGCATCGCAAAAGTGATGCAATGGTGGCGCAAATGTGTCGCACGGGGCTTGTAAACCTGCTTCAAATATGTCTAGAAAGAAAACTCACCACTCATGCAATTTCGATTGGTGATCGATAAAAAAGGGATCAAAAAGCCAGCCTTCTATATATGATGCCTAATGTGACTTCAAACCTTCTGTAGCATATCGGAACATCATTTATTTGATGGCTGGAAAACTGCAAAGGGCTCAAATGGGCAGTTGGGAGGTCTGCTAAATAAATACAATAATTGATATTTATAGCGCTTTGGATCCTAATCCGGAATTGATCTCGCGTTAATGCTTCGAAAGCAGGGGCATGCTCTCTTTTACTGCCATAATTACAGTGATCAACGTGAACTCGCATGTTCTTACGTGTATTTCGTCGAAGGGCAAAGAATTTGAATAATATTGAAATTAAATCTGAATCTCATTCTCTTTTAAACAAAACTATCCACATTTATCACCATCAACGGGATCAGGTCAATTGCAGCAATCACACTTCCAAAACAAAAATGGTTTCCAGGCTAACTTTTCTCAATTTAGTTTTTGATGGGCACGATTTGTCAAATATTATTTATACAGGTGGCAGGTTTTTGTGGTATTTCTGTGTGCATGTGAGAGTATAATTGGATTTCACAGGACAGAAAATATGTGAAGGGCGTTTATTTCCTCTCGTCGCCAAGAGCAGTAAGGATTTCCTCATGCTGAAAGTTAATGCACTTTGCATTGGAAAATCCTCATTGCTGGTGCCATTTAAAGAAATGAGGGTCAATCAGCTTTTTTGTGCCTTTTCATTACTGCTTTTCCCCAAGGTGGAATACATGCATGATTGATGAACTAGTTGGCAATTGCTGCAGTGACTGGCTGTGTTCCCACTCCTATTCTTTTGCCGCCATTCTCTACGCTTTTTGCTTTGACCCTTGCGCTTTCAGCTGATAAAATATTCTGCACACATTGAATTAAGTGAGAATAGGGACATTTTTTTTTTTGGTCTCTGCCTTCACTTCAGTCATGCTATCAGAGGAGCAGGTTTCCGAAAAGTCACCCAATACCAAAGTGTGACCACGACATGAAGATCTTGCGCCTGTACTTTCATTTTTGCACTAAGTGCTGTTTTTAGGTCTTGTTGGAGACACCGCATGCCCTGTCGCTTACAAGACATTTTGTTTAAATACAAGGGGTTTAGAGCCCACCCATTGCTTACCATTGGATGGCTTCATTGTCAGTGGTATTTGCTAGCTTCCTACAATTGGCTTCAATTTCTGTTCATGTTTTTCCCCATCCCCGGAGCATGAAGCTGTTGCTTTCACCGCTCCTTTACCATGTTTGTTCCATTTTACTTTTCATCCTCTCCCCTTCCACTCTTCGGTGCAGCATAACAATAGCACCAGACCACAGCTTGTTATCGTCACTTCACAATGAGTTCAAAATACATGAATGACTTCCTGCTATTGTTATTAAGTCATTACCATACCATGCTATACGGGCCCAGGGAGCCCAGATGAATATGTACATTGTAACAACGATTACCATACCATACTATTCCGGGGCCCAAGCCCATGCGGCCCAAGCAGCCAAAGGGGTTCAAGCTATACCATCCCATACTATACAATACCAGGCCGCACCATACCATACAATATTATACAGTGACAAACCATACCAAGGACAAGCCCCTCCATTAACTCCTTCGAAAAAAGAAAAAAACTTGTGATGAATACATTTCTTCACTAGTAATCTTAAATCACTCTGATTGACAGTTTTCTTGTGGACAGCTCTAGATCCTGGATCTACCAGACCTTTTCGGTATACTGGATGTGTATTGCTCACTGCATATTCCTTCTTGCCTTTTCTCTTGCATGTATGACCTGACTGCTATATGTACAGCGCTCTGATACCCTGAAGGGGCATGTTTGCGCTATATAAAACTCTGAAAGAAAAAAAAATACTGTACTATTCAAGCATATGTCAAACCATAGTATACCAAAGCAAACCATACCATACCATACCCTACCCTACCATACAATACAATGACAGGCACCCCATACCAGACCCTACCATACCATACTCTACAGTGACAGGCACACCATACCATACTATGGTATGGTATTGTATGGTGTGGTGTGGTGTGGTGTGCTATGGTGTGCCTGTCATTGTAGGGTATGGTATGGCATGGTATGGTATGACATTCTATGGTTTGGCCTGTGCTTGTATAGTTAGATATGGTGTGTCATTGTATAGTATAGCATGGTATGGTTTGTCATTGAATAGTATAGTATGATATGGTATGTGTGGCCTAGTATTGTCAATCAACATCAATCAATGATATTTATGGTAAAGCCTGTCATTGTATACTATGGTATGTCATTGTATAGTATAGTATAATCTAGTTTGGCATGGAATGGTATGGTATGGCAGGGCCTGGTTCTGGTCCTGGGGCCCCATTGGCCCCTTTGGCTGCTTGAACTGCCTGGACCTGGGCCCGGGCTGCTGGGCCTGTGCCTCAGTACTGGGCCTGAATAGAATGGTATGGTAATCTTTGTTACAATGTACACATTAAGCAGGGCCCCCTGCGCCTAAACCTCCTGGACCCGGGCCTGTATAGTGTGGTATGGAAATCTTTGTTACAATGACAGGCCATACAATACCATATCATACCATGACAGATCATACCAAACCAAGAGAGGCCATATCATACTATACAATAACAGGCCATACCATACAATACTACACCATACTGTACAATACAATTCCAGGCCCAAACATACCATACTATACAACGATAGGCCATATAACATCATATCATAGTATACAATGACAAGCCAAACAATACCATACCATATTGCAAAATGACATGTCTAGCCATGCCATACCATACTATATAAATGCTAGCATAGAATCACATCACAGAATAATATTATTGTATTAAATATATGTGTATGTATGTTAATAAATTAAAAAAACTCTTATTAACTTTTTATTAACAAAGCTCGAGAGACCACATCATACAGTGACAACGTCATGAGTACTTTAAATGCCATGTACAGATAATCATAACCAATACTTTCTCGGGTTAAGCAGGCTTCCTCTTTGCCCTTCTTATCAGTACTAATCTGCCCCCGGAGCCCTCTAAACCTACGCCAGGGCAGCCACACCTTCTCCCATTTCTTAGCACTCCCCCTACTGTAATAAACTGCTTCTTCCAACCTCTGGCAAAAATCAAGATCACATTTCCATTCCATGATCTGTGGGTGTGCCGACGTCCCCAACTCCTGGCAATGTTGCGCTTTGCCACCCCCGCTGACAGTGCCAGCCATATACTCACATACCTGGACCGATCTATCTCCCCTCTGATCATTAGGAGAAGCCACTTGGGATCAAGGGGGACAGGCGCTCCCATCACCTCCGACATGATTTCCATGACCTTCCGCCAGAATATGGAAATCTCGTGGCACCCCCACAAGATATGTATGAAGGTACCCTCCTCCCCGCACCCCCTGATGCACATCGCTGACTGAGCCCGACCCCAGGAGTATAGGTGGGTGCGAGGATAGTAGGTAAGATGCAGGATCTTGAGCTGTACTAGCCTAAATCTAACTTGCATTGCCACTTCTCTAGGGCTCTGGAGTGCCTCCTGCCAGTCCTCATCATCCAGAGCCCCCAGATCAGCAGCCCATGCTGCCCTGAGGGAGACCAAAGGATATTGGAGGTTGGTAATCAGTTTACGGTAGATCATGGAGGTTGGTTTTCCCTGTATGGGGTTCAAAAGAAGCCGATCCTCCATCGGTGAATATTCCGGAATGGAGACCCCAAGCTGAATGTGGGCGCGCAGAGCGCGAAGAAGCCACAGGTGCGTATAATGCTGTGAGCTGTGCATGCTATATTCTCTCCGTATGTATTCAAACAAACATGCGGGGTGCGTCCCCTTTCACACGTCGCCCAAATATTCAATGCCTTTCAAGCGCCAGCCCCTGAATACCGTCAGCGCAGCCACCTCTCTAAGGGGATCACCCACCCAAAGCGGAGTTCTGCCCGTCAGTCTCCCCGCCCAGCCTAGCAATTTATTGGCGTCTCTCCAGCATTGGACCACCACTTTGATATGCTCTGGGCAAGCCAGGCCTATCCACGGGGAGTATAGAAGTGATTCGAAATTCCCTTGTGACATCGCTGCCCTATCTACTCTAAATGCTGGTTCATCCGTCCCTAAATATACCCAATTGTTAATCACAGGCATTTGGGAGGCCCAGTAATATAACTTGACGTCCGGTAATGCAATCCCCCCGTCAAAGACTCCCCTGTGTAACTTGTGCAGGGCGATTTTCAGCGACCCTCCAGCCCACAGCAGAGATCTCACCTCTTGTGCAATACGCTTAAAAATAGTCTGTGGTATCTGATAGGGGGTGTTCTGTAACACATAAAACAGCAGTGGTAGCATCAGCATCTTGTACAGGGCCACCCTACCCAGGAGCGAGAGTGGGAGGCGATAAATCCCCTGAAAAGGAGCCACCGATCTGACCTTGCTGGTCCAATCCAGAAGCCATCTTTGATTCCTGCGTGAGTTGCATTTGCCAAGGCCTGTTGACTCCGATTCGAGAACCGACACCGCCGACAGCGAGAGCCTGCATGGCACAGCGCGTGATCAACTCCTGGTTGTCCTCAATACTTCCTGGTCCACGTGGCAGCGGAGACAAACTACTCAACAGCACCTGATCGCAACCCGACATTGCCTGGTTCCTTCCTGGTTCCATCCTGGTCACTGGCTAGTGACCTAGACTCTGTCCCCTCTGCTTTCAGGTAATCTACATCTTTGATCCACCCTTGGATCCAACCGGACTCTTCTCTCCTGGTCGCCTGAAGCATCTTTTCCTCCAGGCTCCATAGAACTCCACGAAGAAACGCGACACACTTTGGCACCTATGCACCCGCTTCCTGTGGGTGAGGTAACGAGGGTACTCCGGTGCCCCTGTAGTGATTTATATCCCTAGTGTCCTAGTTTCAAGTGGCTAAGTTCTAGTCCAGTCGGAAGACTCCCAAACCTATAACTTTCTGATTTTTACGCACCATTGGCTTGTATGGTAAACATGGTTGCCTACAGACCCTGCACCCGCATCCTGTGGGCCTCCTATGTTCTAACCTTCATTAGTCCAGTGTAGGCCCAGCGATTGCCAAGGCCCTAGGCCTTAACATTGTTTGTGACGTGGTACTTATACCACTTTTTTAATATATGGTTTGAGTGGCCACCCGGCCTATCCATAATTGTGCAGCTTATTGTATGTTATATTAAGTTCTTTGTTTAACGCTTGTGCTTCTGTGCTCATAAAGAGTATAGGGGATTATTCTAGAAATAAATACATATATTTTATAATATAGAACTTGTGTGGTGTACTTTCATTTGATGTTAAAAGGATTGCATATGGTAAAACAGCTGGCTTCACATGCCCTCTTGAGTTTAGCCTAAGACTGCTTTTGTCCATGCTACCCCTAGGATAGCTGGTCTATAAGGTTGACTTACAACCAATCACCATAAGGGTCGTTTATACTGGTGCAAGGTGCTCACTAGAATTAGTGATCATCATATACCAGGCCAACTTCTCACATTGGTGTGCAGCGGTTGGGATTTGAGCTTGCTGTTTGTTTTACTAATTGTAATCTTTGACAATATCATTTGAAAGATCACATCAAGTACCTTAGGTACATATAAACAAAGCTTTACATACTTAAGTTCTACTGAACTTGGTGGTTGTAGACCAAAGGGCTTAGCACACCCTGACTACAACCTCTAGAGAGGTTCAAGTAGGTAAACACATAGTGTAGGTAGGTGCATCACCTTCACCTCACTAGTCATGGCTGGCACAGGTGAACAACCCAGTTCTCTACCTGTGAGTGACCCTCCCAAGGCCCCATCCAGCTATGAGAAACTCAGCTTCAGAGAATTGAGTGCCTTGTGTGTCTCAAGAGGACTGAGAAGGGGTCATAAACCCACAATCCCCATCCTGATACATATGCTGGAGACAGCTGATATTGGGAAAGCTGAGGAAGTCCTCCCAGTCAATGCAGGAGAAGGGCCCCCAGAGAAGATGACACCATCACTCCAGAAGATGAGGAGGGAGATGGGGATGAGTCAGATGATCAGGGGGATGGCCAAGTTCAGGTCAGAAGACTTAGCAGGGCCAATGTAAGCCTACATGGGGATGGAGAGGTGATATCCCTTCCCAGACCTAATAGTAGACTTAACCCTGGCAATAGAAGGGATAGATCTCCTTCCAGGGAGTCTAACCCGTCTAATGCCCCAAGGGGATCTCAAAGGGGAATGATTTCCCCCCAGAGAAGAGAGCATGAGGCTAGGATAAGAGCTGTCCAACTTCAGATTGAGAAGGAAGACGTAGCCCTGGCCCAAGCTAAACTTGCTTTAGCAAGGGAGCAAAGATTAAGTGGATTAGATTCCACTGGTGGCAGCAGTATCCTAAGGATAAAGACCGGTCCTATGATCATAGAAACCTGAGTAAGATTGTGCCCCACTACAGAGATGGGGATGACATCCACAAATGGATAACTGCTCTTGAGAGAGCCTGCATGGTACAGCAGGTTTCTCAAGATCAGTGCAAAAAGCACAGTTGATGGACAGAATGCAGAACAATGTCTTACATTCACCCCAGTACAGAGATCTGGGCCTAAATCCATCGTTTATTTGCACTGCACACCACCCTAGTTCAGACAATGGCTATTTGCAAATCAGCCTTGACCCTGTGCCTCATGGGAACAGTCCAGCCCGAACTACCAAGCCATGTCTTTCCTAGACCAGATTCAAGCATCCAAGGACCGGTTTCTGGCTATCAGCCTTCTTCAGCCTAGATAGCTTGACTCCAGTGATGTGGAGAGCCTGGGACTCACATCTGAGCATACCCAGCCCACTCGGGTGAAAATTGCAAAAAACACAGTTGATGGACAGAATGCAGAACAGTCTCTTGGGCTTGAGGTGATTCAGGATTAAGTCTTCCAGGAAGAGGTTGACTGCTGGTCCCTCCATACCCTCCGGCACCCCCACCACCCAGATGTTGCTGCGCCGGGCCCTTCCTTCATGATCTTCGAGCTGGGCATAAATGTCCGCTTGGTTTTTCGTGAGGGTCAACACCTGTTCCTCAAGTCGTTTTGTTTTAGATTGGATGCCCCCAATGTCAGCTTCTGCCTTGGCCACCTTTTCTGACATCTTACAAAAGTCCCCCCAGAGGAGGTTAATCTCCTCGGTGACCGAATCAAATTTCAGCTCCTGCATCCCCTTCAGTTCGCAGATAGCCCGCATTATATCTTTCAAGGTCGTATCCGGGCCCTGGTCGCTCTCCTCCTCCTGCATGTCCCTTCCGAACACTGCATCATCACGCCCCATTGGCTACCGTATATTTATCTATGTGGTTGGCTTACCCCGGCCCTGTCCCCTTGGTGCGACCCATTTCACCGTCTGTGAAGTAATGGGGTGCCACGTCCCACCAGGCACAATTGAGTCCACAATCGTCTGCTCCAGTCAGGGTGGGAGGGTTCCGCCCGGGCCTTCCTGCTAACGCAAGCCCTAGATGGCCCACCTGTTGCTCGGTCTCTTATGTAACTCCACCGGTATAGCTGCGTTGAGCCTGGATCCCCCACTGCCACCAGGATGTTGCTGATGTCACTCCCCACTCGTTGCACTCTCCGGCCATTGCACTGTCCATCTCCCTCAGGGGGGCAGGATTGTACAGCCTCAGATGTCACTCAACTCACCGGTCAGAGTAGGGGGAGGGGAATCACGGTCTGTTCCCCCAATATGCCGTAGGGCCACCGGGCTGACTCACTCACGCCACACTGATCTTCGCTACCCCGGGTGGGCAGCCTTCGCTGACTGGGATGGCCCCGGTGCTGCTCGGTCTCTCTGACTACACCCACGTTGTCCTGGGGTTGCCTATTGATTGATGTGCCTTCGACCTCACCTCTATCACCAGAGCTCCGGTGGCGGTCTCGTGGTTACTTTGTTACCCAGCCGCACTCCCCCTGATCCGGGGCGGCCAAGCGGATGTGCCTCAGTCCACACAGGGCCGGCTCACCCGCACCACATTGGTTGCTGCATCCCTGTTGGGCGGCCCTTACCCCCACGGGTGGTCCCCGCACTGCTCTGCCTCTGCAGCTGCACCCGCTCTGTCCTGGGGCAGCCACTTCATTGCTGCGTAGTCTGCCGTGCTCACACCGCTGGGGCTACGATGCCGGCCTATCGGGTGCTGTGTTTCACGCACGCGCCCACCCCAGTCCTGGCTGGCCTTTGGCGTTTGTCCAGGTCTGTGCCACACTTGCGCCGCCAGGATTGTCGTTGCTGCTACGGTACAACTCCTCCAGTAGGGTTCGGGCCACAGCTCGCCCTAGCACTCGTTCAGTACCAACTGCAGTTTATTAATAAGTTTCCGGGGAAGGCCGATTATATAAGGCATTGACGTAGTCTAGTCTGGAGACAATTGTGGCCGAAACAATCATTTATAGAGAAGTAGCTGAAAGGAGGGTGACAAGTTTCCGTATCTGTCTCATGAGCCCTATACAAGTTCCAACCACTGTGGTGACTTGATTGGCCACAGAGAGCTCAGAGTCAATCTTTATACCCAGGCTTTTCACAGCAGATACTGGTGTGGGGGGTGGTGCCTAGCTCCTGGGGCCAGAAGCGATCGCTCCAGAGGTTGTCTTTTGTGGGGATGACAAGGACTTCCGTTTTGTCAGGATTGATTTTTAGTGAATTGGCTGTCATCCAATTCACTGTGAATCTGAGGATGTTTTGTGCCAACTCCTGGGCATGGGTGGAGTTGTCAATCTGAAGGATGAGTTGGGTATGTGTGTATATATCTTCTATATATATATAAAATCAAAAGTATGTCTGTTTGTCCTTTATGCATTACTACACCATTCATCCGATAACCATGAAACTTTGGGAAGTTGTTGAGTACACTCCCGTGAAGGTTTCTGGCAAAAAAAAAAAAATTGTTAAAAGTTGTTAAGTACATTCCCACGAAGGTTTCTGCCCCAAAAAAAGATAAATGTGTTAAATATCGGCCCCCCAGGGCCCTCATAATCTTTCCAATACTAAACGTTTACAGTTTACAGTGCGACTCGCTTTTGCAATGACCATCAACAAAGCACAAGGACAATTGCTGCAAGTGTGTGGACTAGATTTGGAGAATCCGTGCTTCTCACATGGACAACTGTATGTGGCCAGCTCACGCATCAGAAAACCTTCTGATTTATTTGTGTACGAACCAAACGAAAAAAAAAATACCGTGTATCCACAAGCACTCGAATAAATAAACCGAATTAAAACAACACTTTAAAATGTTTTCCATATTAAAATGAATAAGTTTCAATAAAAATGACACAATGTAAATTGAATGTTATCATAACAAGTTTCCTTAAATGTCCTTTCTTCTGAGATCGCAGCAACACGCGACGGATAGTGCATAAGTGAATAAAATGATAAATACATATCTGTTTTATAAAGATTTTTTTCAAATATTTCAACTCTGATCTGCCTGAAAGTGTCAAGGTTAATAAGAAATGGTATATACCATTGCAAAGGACACTGTAATACGGAACTGCTTTGGAAACTCTGTTAGTAAGAAAAAGGTGCTGCCTATTCTGTTTGCAGGGGTTGCGAAGATACTATAAACGCTATTATCGGACCAATTAAACAAATTATTCAAAAATGTCATTATAAAAAATAATGAAGGTCCTCCCCCATGTTCAGAACCCCCGGGGTCTTGCTGTTCAGTAGGACAATGAATTTCGATTTGAGCTGTCTGAGACGTTTTTCATTGTCTCCCCCTTTCTTGAATGGGATGACAGCATCGATTACAAAATACTTAAGATGGTTCAGATTTTGCCCATGTACATTCTGGAAATGCCGAGCTACTGGGTAGCTTTGATCGGCATTTACTATTGCCCTCAGGTGCTGTAGGATACGCAAATGAACGGGTAATTTCGTGCTGCCAACGTAAGTGAGTTCACAGCTACATTTCAATATGTATACCGCTAGTTCTGTGCGGCACGTATAATGTGCCTTCAAAGTGATGGGCATATTGTCAAATGGGGTTGGATAGGTGGTCGTATTTACCCCGAATTTGCATGCCCTACGTGAGCTGCAACGAAAGAACCCCTTACGTGGAGACAGCCAATTGTCCTCTTTGAGTGATTCTGGGCTGCTAACCACTAGATCATTGCGCATCGCATATGCACGTCTGTATGTGACCGTGGGAGTTTTGGGCATGACTTCCTTTAGTACGTGGTCTGTGAGGATGATGGGCCATTGTTGTTTAATCAATTTAGTGATTTGGCGTGCTTGACGACTATACCCCGTAAGGAGGCGTATGGTGTTATTATCTTTGCCTTCTGCTGATGTCGATTGCTTGCTTCTAGTGGGATCTAACAGATCATGACGATCTATGCGGTTGGCTTTCGCCATACTCACATCCAATCTTTTCTCATTGTAACCTCTGGCCATTAATCTTATTTTACATTCTTGTTGATGTTTGTCTCTAAGCTCAGGGGTACTGCAAGACCTGTGGATCCTTAGAAATTCCCCATACGGGATAGCTGTGATGGTGTGTTGTGGGTGGAAACTTTGTGCGTGGAGAATAGTGTTTCCTGCAGTTGACTTCCTGAACAGGCTGGTAGTTATTCTATTTTCCACTATGTTAATCTGCACATCCAAAAAAGCTGCCTCGTGGTTACTAATGCTGGCCGTGAATTTCAGATTCAATTGATTGTCATTGATATCATTCACAAAATCCTTAGCCTGTTGCATAGTGCCCCGCCAAATAATAAAAACATCATTGATATATCTCCAATAACTCATGACATGGTTATCCCAGCTGGTGGCATGTTGAACCTTGAGGACATGTTCTTCCCACCACCCCACGTGGAGCCCCGCGTAAGTCGGAGAAAAACATGCCCCCATGGCCACCCCTCTTAGCTGTTTAAAAACAGTGTTGTTGAATAAAAAACATTGTTGTTGAGACATTTATCGATCATTGCAATGAGCATTTTGTTGTGCTGGTATAGTTCAATGGGGCGTTGGTCTAGGTAATACTTGACTGCTCTAATCCCATCAGCATGTGCAATGCTCGTGTACAGCCTCGATATGTCCATTGTCACGAGTAAGAGTTCATCAGACCAGGTACATTGGTTTAAAAGATACAGAAATTCCTTAGTGTCTTTGATGTAAGCTGGTAATGAGACAACAAATTCTTGTAAATAAAAATCTATATATTTGGATGTATTCTCGAAAACGCTATTTATTGCTGACACAATAGGCCAGCCTGGCACTGGTGTCTGTTGCTTATGCACTTTCGGAATAAAATATATATTTGGCAACACAGGATGGACTTTGTGCAGAAATTTTAACTCATCCCTAGAAATCAATCCATCACTTTTCCATTGATACAGATGTTTTGCATATGATTCCTGTATGTGTTTGGTAACCTTAAGATCTATTTTGGCATAGCAGAGTTCATCATTGAGGTTACGATAGGCTTCCTCAATGTATTCTTGCTTTCCCCAAAGTACAATATTACCGCCCTTGTCTGATTGGTTAATGACAACTTTGTGGTCATTTTTCAATTTCCGCATCAAGTTGTTATACGGCCTCAATTTCATATTGGGTGGTTTATGCTGCTTCATTGTTTTTAGTTGAAGTTTTTTAAGTTCCTCTGTTATCCTGTCAGCATAAATAAAAAGATAAATGTGTTAAATATCGGCCCCCGGCCCCCCAGGGCCCTCATAATCTTTCCAATACTAAACGTTTACAGTGTACGGTGCGACTCACTTTTGCAATGACCATCAACAAAGCACAAGGACAATCGCTGCAAGTGTGTGGACTAGATTTGGAGAATCCGTGCTTCTCACATGGACAACTGTATGTGGCCAGCTCACACGTCAGAAAACCTTCTGATTTATTTGTGTACGCACCAAACGGAAAAACAAAAAATACCGTGTATCCACAAGCACTCGAATAAATAAACAGAATTAAAACAACACTTTAAAATGTTTTCCATATTAAAATGAATAAGTTTCAATAAAAATGACGCAATGTAAATTGAATGTTATCATAACAAGTTTCCTTAAATGTCCTTTCTTCTGAGATTGCAGCAACACGCGACGGATAACCTAATATATATATATATATATATATATATATATATATATATATATATATATATATATATATATATATATATATATATATATATATATTTTACCTACTGGCGGTCACCAGTAGTTAGTTATAGTTAAGACGGAGTCTCCATGGAAAAATTAACAACATTTTATTTGGAATAACTTTGGCGCCGGTGGACGAATCTTCGTGAATTTCTCCAAGAAAATGGCCTGCTCAGTTCCGCTCCTTCCCTGCAAGTTTGGGGGTGATTGATCTAGTGGGGGCAGAGAAAAAAGGGGGTCCCAAAACGTGTTTTCCCCATGCAATTTTCCATAGGGACCTTTAGCCAGGGCTACAGCCCGAACGGCTGAACGGAATTACAGTAAATTTGGCAGAGAGGTAGAGTTCGGTTCGCAGATTGTGCTTTTTGTTAAATGGTATAAATATGTTTAGTAGTTTCTGAGAAAATTGCAAGTAAAATCATAGCGATATCTAGAGACGGAGTTCAGCACGTGTACGGAAATCCGTTGAATTACGAACGCGGGCTGCATGCTGATTGGCTGACAACTGTCTGTCAACACTCGAAACCAGGAAGTGTTGGCGGCCACCTTGTGCCTCGGTAGAACCGAGTCACAAGAAAACAGGAAACTGCCGATAAAGCGGCAATAATGGGCTTGATAATACGGCCTTGTTATCTCCCGTAGAATCCCATGTTAACACCAGTACATAGTCTTCTCTGGGTATTACCAAGGGCCTATTATCAAGCCCATTATCGCCGCTTTATCTGCAGGTTCCTACCGATAAAAGCGGCGATAATGTATCGCCTTTTGTTGATAATATGCCCCTTCATTTCTATGATAGTATGTAAATCTTTCCTTTTTTTTGTGTAGCAGTTGTACTCTACACATGCACAGCCTCGTTTCAAAGCCCACGTTTTTTTCTTTTTCTTCAAGTTCAACAAGCAAACCTTTCTTTATTTCAGGTAGTACATTTGTCGCTTTCTTTTCCCGGGTCATGTGTGTCATCCGCTGCTGTACTTTTGTAATATATTAATAATCATATTTTTTCTATATTTATTTGAAAGGTAGTGCCGAGGTGCCAAACGATGATTAAGTACTCCGTCCACCGCCATTTTAGTAGTTTTTCACCGTTAATTTGGTTATATCTGTTACGTAGAACTCAGTAGTTTTCAATCCTAGTCTAGAATATCTTACTATAGTATTTCAATATTATTTTTATTGTGGACAGTTATACCCCTCCCCCACAAAATAAAGTCAGTTTTATTCATTCAGTCTCGGGGGGGGGGGCAAATTATAGGGGCAATTGTTTTGCATAATGGAGGCTTGTAAGGTGGTCCGAGCACTGGGGAACGCCACTCCTCTGGTTTTATTTTGAAGTTAGTGGGGGGGTTACAGTCCTACTCCCCGCAGTCTCGCGGAGCGGCACGCCTCAGGTGTTTTTTAATAAAAAATATGTTTTGAGCTGTCTCTCTCTCTCTCTCCTCGTACATGTCGCAGGGAACGCCACCTTTCTAGGGCAGTAATATGTAAAATGACCTTCCAGCTCCGGGTACCTGCATTGTCTGTTTTTTTTTATTAATGTTGGGAGGGTGGGCTTGTTAATACGTCCTTGTTAATTCCCATAGAAGCCTATGTTCTGGTGTTAACATGGGCTTCTATGGGAAATAACAAGGCCATATTATCAAGCTCATTATCGCCATTTTATCAGCAGTTTCCTGCCAATAAAACGGAGATAATTTTAACACCGGTCCTTGATAATATGCACCTTAGTTTACTGGTCCAAAAAAAGAGCAATGGGCCATATTATCAACAAAAGGCGATACATTATCGCCGCTTTTATCGGCAGGAAACTGCCAATAAAGCGGCGATAATGGGCTTGATATTATGGCCTTGTTTATTTCCCATTGAAGCCCATGTTAACACCAGAACATAGGCTTCTATGGGAATTAACAAGGGCCTATTATCAAGCCCATTATCGCCGCTTTATCGGCAGTTTCCTGCCGATAAAAGTGGCGATAATGTATCGTCTTTTGTTGATAATATGCCCCTTCATTTCTATGATAGTATGTAAAACTTTCCTTTTTTTGTGTGTAGCAGTTGTACTCTATGCATGCGCAGCCTCCTTTCGAAGCCCACGTTTTTTTCTTTTTCTTCAAGTTCAACAAGCAAACCTTTCTTTATTTCAGGTAGTAAATTTGTTGCTTTCTTTTCCCGGGTCGTGTGTGTCATCCGCTGCTGTAGTTTTGTAATATATTAATAATATTTTTTCTCTATTTATTTGAATGATAGTGCAGAGGCGCCAACGTTGATTACGTACTCCGTCCACCGCCATTTTAGTAGTTTTTCACTGTTATTTTGATTATATCTGTTACTTAGAACTCAGTAGTTTTCAATCCTAGTCTTGAATATCTTACAGTATTTCAACATAATTTTTATTGTGGACCGTCATACCCCTCCCCCACAAAATAAAAGTATGTTGTTTTTTTAAATTAACTTTTATTAAATCAATAAATGTAAACAAACTGAATTATGACTATATTAGAAGCAACTAGAAAAATAACTTTACAACAAAAAATATTATAAACAAATTGTTAAATGGACTCCAAAAGATGTCCGATTGGTAATCTGCAAAACAAAAAAGAAAATTAGAGTTTAGAATTACGTAGATGTGAGTAAATGAGCTGAAGCATTACAAGTTTTAGTAACTCTACGGTTTTACGTGTGCAGTGTGCCTCGTACATTTCAGTTCTGTTATACTGCCGCGTTCAAGTGGTGTCTATATGAAAGTGCGTACTGCGTTACTGACGCCCGTTATGCCGACTTATTTCTAATGCATTGGTATGAAGGCTTTGTAGATCTAGGCGTCTGTGCTTACCGTTGTATAAACACTGCGGCCAAACTCTTCGGCCAGTTGAATTCACAACTTCTTTTGAACAATTCTTTTACACATCCAAGCAGACAGCAGTGTCTATAAGCTTAAGAGAGAAAGAGAAATGATGTCACAGAGAGTGAGAGAGAGAAAGAGAGAGAAAAGAACATTAAAACTGTGTCGCAGAGTCTGGAGTTGAGATTTTTTCTTGAAAAGTCGGACGTAGATTTACAAGCTCCTTGCATCACTTTACCCATGTTAAAAGTGACTCAAAAGTGGCGTAATAACGTCTTGGATCTGTTTGTCAGACTGTTGTAACGTATCTGATTTTACAGAGAAGCTGCTGTACACTACGCACTCTGGGCCGTATTGTCAAGCTTGGGCGACAAAATTATCGTCACTTTATCAGCAGGAAAGCGCCACTAAAGTGGCGATAATGGGTTTGATAATATGCTCTATGGAATTCCAATCGAAGCTCATGTTAGATGTCCTTCTTATCTAACATGAGCTTCGATTGGAATTCCATGGACCATATTATCAAACCCAGTATCGCCTCTTTAGCAGCACTTTCCTGCCGATAAAGTGGCGATAATTTTGTCGCCCAGGCTTGATATTTTGGCCCTCTCTCCTTTCACAAATAAAGGTAACACTGCAGTTTTACGAGTGCAGTGTATCTGTTGCATTTCACTTGTTATAGTGCCGCGTTCAAGTGGTGTCTATATGGAAGCGCCTACTGCGTTACTGACTCAAAAGTGGCATAACGGCATTGTAAATATGTCGATTTATTTCTAATGCATCGCTATGAAGGCATTGTATATGTAGGCTGCTGTACTTACCTTGTATAAACAGTGCAGCCACCGGAGTTCACCACTCTGCTTCTATACGTCGAAGCATATTCAATTTGTTGCAGACAATTCCATTGCCGTTGGTCATTAGGCCGTGGTTGCTTCTGAAGGATGATTGGTGAAGGAAACAAAAGGACATTTTGATTAGTCATTGTAAACTGAGTTGCGTAACTACTGTCAAAAGTGAATTTTAATGTGGGTTCTTAATATTCCATAGTTAGACTGTTGCAGCTGCGCCACTTTTATCGGCAGGAAACTGCCAATAGAGCGGCAATAATGGGCTTGGTAGTATGCCCTTGTGAATTCCTATAGCAGCCCAGGTTAACACAAGAACCTGGGGTGCTATGGGAATTTACAAGGGCATATTATCAAACCCATTAGTCGCTAAAACTGCGATAATTTGAACACCGGTCCTTGATAATATGTCTGTTTGTATTCTAAATATATTCCGGACATTTCAGCGATTATAAAAACGTCACTGCTATTGGGGAAAAAAATTAAATATGTAAATTAATACACTATATAGGAGTGCGTTTGTCTAAAATATTAATTCGCATTTTTGTATGTAGTCAGCTACAACTCTTTGACTCCTTCTGATGCGTACTCAAGTGTCACTGGTCACCTTTTGTGGAAACGAGTTTCTTCATGATGTAGTCACGATCTTCAACAAAGAAGTCTCATACGTGTTGCTGAGTCTTGATACCTCTATGGCTCACGACGTGCTCCCATCATCATCATCATCGCAGGTTGTTGACCCGCTCAGTGCTTCGGGCACTACTAACTCAATGAGTGATTTCATGAGTGATGTCACTGACCATGTCAATGTGACGTCATCAGCAGTGCATAGCTGAACTAACTATAATGGGGGAATTTCAATGGTTATGTATGAGTGAAATGACCAGCAAACTATAACGTGTGAAACCTACGTTTTTTTCAGTGAATTTCTAAGGTTTTTTAAATGCTAATTCCTAACTATAACGTGTGTGAAACCTATGTTTTTTCCAGTGAATTTCCAAGGTTTTTTAAATGCTAATTCCTTAATATAACGTGTGTGAAAACTATGGTTTTTTCAGTGAATATACATATATATATATATATATATATATATATATATATATATATATATAGATAGATATATATATATATATATATATTACCTACTGGCGGTCGCCAGTAGGCATATATAGTTAGGATTTTTTCTCTATGGAACTTTTGAAAATTCTATGTCTAATAACTTTGGCGTTTGTGGACGGAATTGGCTGAAATTTTCAGGAAAATGGCACAGTTTGTTTCTGAGCAGCCCCTGAAAATTTGGGGGGGTTTCGTCAAGGGGGGGCCGAGAAAAAAGGGGGGTCCCAAAACGCGTTTTTCCCATTCATTTTTCCATAGGGCGTTTGGCCTCACTTTTAGCTCGAACGGCTGAATGGATTTACACAAAACTTGGCAAAATTGTAGGGACTGTTAGCCCGATGTGCCTTTGCTGGGTCTCAATATATGTGCTCCAGTGGATTTTGAGAAATTAACGTTTAAAAAAACAGATATATCTGTGACAGCGTCCCGGATAGCGCTCCAGTTCGCGTACTTTTCGCGTAACGGAGCTTTGCGAAGCGAAGCTGATTGGCTCTCCGGTGTCTGTCAACATTCTAAACAGTCTGTAGCGGCCGCCATCTTGTCTCTCGGTAGGATCGAGAGACTAGAGGAGGCCAAAACGAAGGGGGAAATGAAGGAAAGGGGGCAAGGTAGACCCCTTCTGACCCCCTAGGATTGATGAGGGGGATATTAAAGTGCCCCGCGGGGCCAAAAAGAACAAAAAAAAATTGTGTTTCGTTTTAATTAAATTACAAGATGGAGGAAAAACAATGTGGGAAATGGGTATAAGGGGGTACGGGAGACGTATCCTGACCCCCTTATTTTCTGAGGGTGGCTGAGGATTCTCATATATGTTGATACTTGTCTTCCAGCGGCTGCGCGTGAGCGTTTTTTTTTTTTCTGCTGCGTGACGTCTGTTAACGTTCGATTCGAAGGAAATCAGGAAGTGTTGACCGCCATTTTGACACTGCGAGTAAATATATTGTTGAAAATAATTGTTATAAATTAATCCGTATTGATAAACCTTGTCTGTGCCATCTTGCTTTTTTTCCAATGTCACACTTTTGTCGTGTACGGCAGTCATTTTAGACCAGTTGCGGTGAAAGCAGGAAGCCGTCAGGAGCAGGTTCGCCGAGTGTCCGGTCTTGAAGGTTGGGAGAAGATTGATTTGAAAATATCCCCCCACCCCACAGTGCAGCTGACAGCGCTTAATGAAAAGGAGAGAACGCTGCAGATCAGGCGATAAAGGGACTTTACAGCCCTTAATCGGTACAAAGATACCACTGGAGAGGGTGAAGGGAAGAACAGCCTGATTGTCAGCATTAGACGTAAAAGTAATGGGCACGGCAATACAACCTAATATAGACAGTACCTATCAAAAAATGCACCTGCTTTGAGAGACACCATTGAATAAAGTGTCAACCAGAATCTTATGAAAGTCAATGACCCAAAAAGACCTCGAAGTGAGTGATTCTATCTGCAACTACAAGGAGATACTGTCGTCCTGAAAATTAATAGAAGGACCGCAATCCCTATACTTCAAAAAGAAGTAAATATTCTTTGGTTTTAAACTCGTCCGTCCTGAGGAAGGTGCCATAATTGTAATCAACGCACCGAAACGCGTCGACAGTGGGACTTTTAATGTATATATAAACAGTCAGGGAACAGGTTTTTAAGTATTCAGGAAAATGGCGCTCAGCTTGTCACGGTATGTCTTAGAGTCTCGTGATATAAAATTAGGTGCTTCTTGGCAGAGGAAAACCTTAACCTCTGTAAGAGAAGGGGTTCAAAAACCTCTCTCTAATGTAAATGGACAACAATCCAGAGCACACTTTGTGTATCCAATCCAGAATCAAACTTCAAGCGGTCAAATGATTAAAGTGATGGGATAGATCATACACGCATAAGTCTTTCAAAATGTATTTTATTGTTCAACAGTGTTCTTTCTTGAGAATCACTGTGTATGTCACTCTAGCCTACACGTGTTTCATCACAGCATGTGGCTGTGAATCTTCAGGGCTGATCTGAATGATCAAGGCGCGTTATCGGGAGACCGGTGATAATTCCGTCCCGGTCCTAATCGGGATGTTAGCGTGTGGTTATGGGGCGGTACCGTAAGTAAACGGTTACCGTTTCGTCAACATAGGGGATCGTGTGTAACAAAACACACAGCGTAGGTATTTTTAGGCTATTAGCCCGTGGGTTGAGCCGAATGCAGCTCCTGTTTCCGGATGCGGGAACCCAGAAACAGGAGCTGCACACTTCTTTGTCAATTCTGTGAACATGACAGCTGCTTCATAGACAGACAATATCTTTGTTAAGTCATTAGTGTTAAGTGTGTCTGAAACTACAGTGCCCTTCTGTTTTACTTTCCGCAGACACTACAGAGTTTTGTGTGTTGTTCTTCTGAGCGACAATTATTCCAGAGGTTTCAGGTTCACTTGTTTTGTCCTGCAGTGAGTTAACAGCTTCAGAGACTTCATGTTTATTTGCTATGTCTGCTGTGCGTCAACTGCTTCAGAGACGTCAGCCTCATTTGTTATGTTTGACTATATCCTGGACCTGCCCGGCCGCGCCCAAAATGGCGCCGGTTTAAATGGGACTCCTAACTCCTTGTTGTGTACTGGTTGCCCAACCTTGATATCACGAGATACGTATGCAGTTTTGAAGCACATGGCGAGCAGGGACGAGAATTGATTGAACATTTTGACATCCCTATTGATATTAAGTTCTGATGTGTTATTGATTACTGTCACTCATAGTACTTGCCCGCTTTTGCTGCACTGTGCCTTGTCAGTAGCGGTCTGCTGTGCGAATAGTCCCAAGGCAGCAGAACACGCTGAGATCTGGACGGCACCCAGGTGATGTCCAGTAAGTTGCCGCACTGGTTTTGGTATCCTACAATGCTGCTCTGAAAAACGGCGTGGGGCGCCCCGGGGGCGGGGGGGTGGGGGGGGGGGGGAGGCGGCATGAACGGGCCTCCCCAGGTGGAGGCTCGTCTGCTGTAGTGGGGCGCCCCTTTACCGTTTCAGTTGCCATTCCGCCCGCTTTTGCTACACTGTGCCTTTTCCGCCATTCAGCTGTTTACCGCCCGCTCTTCCGGCTACAGCGTCTCGCTCACCATGTAGTTGAGTTGCTCCCACTCTTGCGGTGCAGCGATAGGCGGCTGCAACAGGACTCTTAAAATGGCGTCTGGCTCTTCGGATTTGGGCCTGGTCCACTAAAATGGCCCTGGGACACCTTGGAACTCGGACGCTTGTCTGCTAGGGCTTGGGCTCCATTCTCGAAAGCGTCCCCTCAGCCTTGAAGATTCTACAAAAGTCTTGGGGGCCCCCGACTCCCGCAGGCTTGCGGTGGGGAGCGGCTGCCATGATTGCTTGCGGAATGGCCACGACGGAGCTACGAGATGGTGGTGCTCTCATGCTGACGCCAGCTTTAGTCTGAAACTTCCAGAAACACTGTAGACTATCAATTCGATGAGTTCCGGTGGAGCCCCAACGTGACCCGGTAGGGAAGAACTTGCCCTCCCCTTTTTTGAGTGATGGTTCTTGTTGCCTGTCCCCTCTGTTGTCATCTAACGGAACCTTTTTTGATTGCTGAGTGAGAAAAAAAAAGGTGGGTCTTTCATCGTTTGGGAAAAAAAAATGTTTTAATCCAATGAAAAGTGTTATTTTTAGGTCATATGATCAAGCCTTCCATCATTAGGAAACCAAAAGTAAAATGAACCAATGAAAAGTTTTATTAACAAGTCACATGACCTGTTATGCTTACGTTACGTGCTGCGCGTCGTGCTCTGGATCGTTTCCGGGAAGCTGCGCCTTGCGCACCGGAGCACTTCCGGGTGCGCTAACGCGGCGCGTCATATGACGCATTACGCGACAACGCAGGTCCAGAATATAGTCAAAATGTCTCCACCAACCAGCGGTCGGAATACAACCCCTTTCAGCAGTCCAAAAAGTTCTGTTAAATGACAACAGAAGGGACAAGCAACAAGAACAATCAATCAAAGAGGGGAGGGCAAGTTCTTCTCTACCGGGTCACGTTGGGGCTCCACCGGAACTGATTGAATTGGTAGTCTACAGTGTTTCTGGATGTTTCAGATTGAAGCTGGCGTCAGCATGAGAGCACCCAATTCTAAAACAGTAAATGCTTGGATAACAATCAATCAATTGTAGAGGGAAGCAGGCACGACGGGTTACAATGGGGGCAAAGGCTTACGTTACCTACCCTTCACTATCTGCAAAGAGAGAATACTCCTAAAAGAAAAGAGGAGGGGGGGGCAGCGTTCAAAGCACATAAGCGTGCATAAATACGAAAATGTACTTGGCATTTTACAGCTTTTCATATTTGCTATTAAAAAACCATTGAATTCACTGAAAAAACCTACGCGTTACAACTACGTTTGCTTTTTCAAAAACCTTTAATAAAAATGTTGGTGCACAAATACGGGCCTACAAGCCCGTGGGCCGGCCACGGAGCAGGCTGGAACTGTAAATGGGGGGCGGGGGGGTATTTATTTGTGGACAACATAACAGAGTCAGTGGTCGTTGATTTCATAATAAAAAGTGCGACAAGTGCAACAAAATCATATCGCTAATTCATTGTGAGCAAGTACCAAAAGTGTCGACAATTCGAACCTTCAATAAATACAGTAATCAATGATGCATTAGAACTTAATATCAATTCATTGTCCGAACGTGTAATCAGTACCCGTCCCATGTCAATTCATTGTTCGAACGTATAATCAATACCCATCCCGGATCAATTCATTGTCCGAACATATAATCAGTCTTATCCCATATCAATTCATGTGCTAAAAACTGCATACATATCTCATGATATCAAAGCTGAGCAATCGGGGCACAAAAAGGAGTTGAGAGTTTCATTTGTACCGGCGCCATTTTGGGTGAAGTCAGGAAGATCCAAGTATAGTCAAAATGTCTCCACCAACTCGTGGTTGGACCGGGACCTTTTTCGGCAGTCCAAAAGTTTTTGTTGAAGGGTAGCAGAGGTGACTGGCGACATAAACCATCAGTCAAAGTGGGGTGGGAGGCAACAATCTCTCCTACCGGGTCATACTGGTGTCCCACCGGAACTGATCAAGTTGGTAGTCTTGCAGGATTTTGGTCATTTCAAGACTGAGGCCGGCGCCGGCATGAGCGCGCCGACGTCCCGCGGCTACGTCGTGGTCGTTCCGTGGGTGATCATGGCAGTCATTCCCCATCGGGGGTCGGGGGCCCCCGTGGCTCTTATAGAATCTTCAAAGTTGAGGAGAACGCTTCTGGACGCAGGAAACTAGAAGCGTCGTTGCACCGCAACAGTGGACGAGACCCCCGCTGGGTGAGCGGAGCATCATTGCCTCGCAATAGTGGACGAGACCTTTTGTTGGGTGAGTGGAGCGTTAGGGGTGCAGCTGAGGGGCCCCCACCTGGGGAGGTGGGAGAGGCTTGTTCGCGCCGCCTCTCCCTCCCAGCGCACCCCACGCCGACACCTGGCGTTGATATCCGTGATGTCCGGACCAGGCGATAAGAGGGGGGGGTCGGAGGCAGAGGCAAGACATCCCCCCCCGTGGCCTGCAGGGCGCCGCTTCAGGACCGAACGGGGAGCTCATACCAAGCTGGGGCCAGACCAGGAGATAGGAGGGGGGGGTCGGTGGCATGTGCAAGACATCCCCCCCCGTTGTCGCAGCCATTATTGAAGAGGGATCCCGTCGGCCTCGGCTCCTCTCCTGGCCCAGGGGGGGGGGGGGGGGGGGGGGGTCGGTGGCATGTGCAAGACATCCCCCCCGTTGTCGCAGCCATTATTGAAAAAAGAAGAGGATGGGACAAGGGATCCCGTCGGCCTCGGCTCCTCTCCTGGCCCACCTTACGCGACGACCTCCCCGGCCAACGGCTGCCAGCAGGACTCGCCCTACACGTGCCGAAGGCCTCGTCTTCCGGATGGGCGTAGCCGCAAACCTGTTGCACTTCGGGAGTTTCCGGAATGGGGGTAGGTATCTGCTGATTTGTATCTATTTCATGTTACCGTTATTGGGCGTGGCGGGCGGTGGGACAGACATGCTTGGAGCAGTGGGGGGGGGGGGTGGCGGAGCCTAGCTACCTCGTGGCTGCCGTAACGTCAAGCTTGGCTTCTCTCACCACTTTCATGTTTCTTATTTCTAGCGAAGTCAAAAACTCATCAGTGGCCTACTGATTTTGTTCGATTTCTTTCCCTTCCTTTTCAAGTGTGTTTCATGCTAAAGTTTCTGTTTAACAGGATACAGTGATTACTTCGTATTTTACATATGTCTTCTTTATTAGAGGTACCCTCCGGTTGAGCCAGATGATGTACCTCTAATAAATGGTCCGGGTGGAACTAGTTTATCAATCAGTGGGGAGTAGATGGGCATCACAGATTACAACGGGGGACAAAGGTCCGCATTACCCACCCTTCACTACTTGCAAAGACTAGACAGAGTATTTCTATTCCACGTTATTTGCAAACAGAGAATATCTCGAAAGAACTATTCCTTGAACAATAAATGTCCAGCCAATCAATCAATCAGTGGGGAGAAAAACAGGCATGACGGATTACAACGGGGGACAAAAGTCCGCATTACCTATCCTTCACTATCTGCAAAGGGAGACAGAATATTCCTATTCTTCTCTTTTTTTTAGACAGGGAATATCTCAAAGAGCAATAATCGATAAAAAATTAGTAGGATTATAACACTTTAATAACTTATAAATATATACATCGCAACAAAAACAGTAAACACCTTAAAACATTTTTTATTAAAACAGAAGCAACAATGACAACTAACAGTAGTAATATCCTGGGCGGGTGATGGAACTGGGATTGTTAATGGAAAAACATCTACAGAGAAAGCTATTGGTGAATTATACTTCTCCGGAAATTTAAAACTCACAAATGTTTCATTTGTGTAATCGTTTCATAAACATGTACATTAAAAAACTAAATACGCTCCACTGTTTTAGAAAATCTTTACAACTTGCTAGATCACCCTTTAAAGTTACAACTACGAAAACCTACTTACTTAAGCTGTTGAATTCGGCTTCAAATGTAAAGCATAAGTTCAAGCTAGCATATCATATGTCTAAAAGGTTTAACATAATTGATATACGGAAGACTTCTTCACTCTGAAAGATGTACAGTGTGCTCTAGACTTAGCGGTCCCTGGTAGAGCGCCAGGCATCGATGGCATACCTGCAGATCTATTTTTACAAGATAAGAACTCCTGGGGCAACTACCTATTTCTCCGGTCAAATATGATCGCTAGGGGAGCTCCAATACCAAGCTCCTGGAACGGAGCAGAGATCATACCCGTTTACAAAAAAGGGGATAGGTCCCAGCCAGGAAATTACCGGCCAATCAGCCTGATTGATACATCCCAAAAAATATTTGGCAGGCTGGTTTTAAACAAAATCCTAGACTGGGAACGTGATAATAAGATCTTATCACACCTTCAGGCAGGGTTTAGAAACTCAATTAGCACTATCGACCAGGTGTTGCATTTCGCAATGCTCTACTGGAAGATAGTGACAATTGGTCATGGAAGCCTTTATGCCGCTTTCATAGATTTAAGAGCGGCATTCGACCTGGTCCCTCGCTCCACACTATGGAATGTTCTTAATAACATGGGTATGCCAGGGACTCTTTTATCCCTGGTAAAAAGATTGCACGAACAGAATTACGCACAGATTAGGTGGGGGAGTCCCGGTAATGTTACCCCACATTTCCCAGTGGAAACTGGAGTACGACAGGGCTGCGTCCTGGCGCCAACCTTATTTTCTTTATACATTAATGATGTGGCACAAATTTTAATTGATTCCAACGTTGATGCACCTACCATTGCTGGAGCCAAAGTGCCCATTTTAATGTTTGCTGACGATTGTCTTTTAATTGCAAAAACTCCAAGTGGGATTCAAAAAAGTTTGGGTCTCTTTGAAGATTTTTGTATAGCACGTGGGTTAGAGGTAAATGTTCAAAAATCAAAATTTATGACTTTTAATGCGTCTAAATCTTTTAAGGGAACCGTGCTTATGAATAAGCGCCCGCTGGAAAGGGTCCAATCCTTCACCTATTTGGGAGTTTGTATCCAGCTTAATTTGTGCTGGAACCAACAAATTGAGCTGGCTACCCTCAAGCATAGACAGCTAGCGGGTGCTCTGACTGTAGAACATGCCAAATCCCTTACTAAACCTATATCCCCAGTATTGCAAGTTTATAATGGCAAAGTGGTTAGTTCCACTCTGTACGGGGTTGAAATGTGGGGAACTGAAAATCTCAATGGGATGCCAATCTCAGAGAATGCCTTTTTAAGGAATCTAATAAAATTGCCTAAGAGTACCCCCTTGATCCCTCTTTTTTATGATTTAGGCATGTTCCCAATAGCACTTATAGCTTCTCTACGCCCTATTTTGTATTGGAGGAGGATTTGGACCACCCCGGAACTGGAAACCTACTCAAGGGGTTTACTCGATATAATCAGTAGTGATACCTATCACAAAATAAAGTGGTTAAGACACATTAGGTGCCTACTGTTTGATTTGGGTTTGCGGGATTTGTGGGATGACCCCACTAACAGTAGGTTTCCTCCCAAAAAGGCACTTAAGAAATTATACTGGCAGTTTGTGGCTTCCAGGTCTTTCAGGTCTATCGATCAAGGGTCTTTGACAGGTCTGTTTATGGATGTTAAAAACGTACCCAATTTGGAAGCCTTTTGGGATGTGATCCTAAAACCCCTGGATCGTAAATTGTATTTTCAACTGAGAATTGGGAGCCTACCGGTTGGGGCATTTACCAGCAGCTGGTCTAAGTCAGCCAAGACGGCATGTCCGTCCTGCTCAGCACCTATGGAAACTATAGGCCATCTGCTCTTTGAATGCCCAATGTACGCTGTTCCCCGGAGAATATGGCTCCGCCCAATGTGCAGGTTGATGGGCACCGCTAGAGGTTCGGTGGCAATTAGAATTATCCGCTCCTGCACTGATATGCCAGTTTACATACCTGTGGCAAAATTCTTAGGCTGGGCCTGGACCATTAGAAACAGATTGTTAAGTGATTAATTTGTACCCAAGGTGTTAAATTTAAATTTAAATTTTAAATCAATGTACAATGATGAAATGGATATATATTTTTAAATGTAATGTACCTAGAAATTTTGTATCTAAAAAATCTTTTATTCTGATATATGTTTATATTTATTTGTACGTTGCTTTTATGACAATCGTCGAATAAAGCTTGTTTGACTTGATATGCAAATTTAAATACTACCTGTGAGAAGGTGGCCTGATATGCAGTGCTCACTATTCTAGTGAACACTATGTATCAGTCCAGCAACCCTTATTGATGATTGGTTGTAAGTCAACCTTATAGACCAGCTATCCTAGTAGCGTGGATACGAGCAGTCTAAGGCTAAAGACTCGAGAGGGCGTGTTAAGCCAGCTGTTATATCACATATACCCCTTGAACACCAAGTGAAAGGACACCACACAAGTGTTATGAAAATAAACAGTTATTTATTAAGAATCACAACAGCCCTGTACTCTTTATGAGGACAGGGTACTAAGCACAAACCAAAACTCTTACAAAAATAATTAAGTTAGCACAGTATATACAAATGCCCGAGGGGCACGGAAAACCATATACTTGAAAAGTGGAATGCGAAATTACTAGCAGGTAAGTACAGTACTAATAGGCTTTGGAATCGCTAGGACTTGACTATAGAATCGTTAGATTACTTCTAGGAGACCCAGGGGACTCGGGTGCAGTGTGTGCACTCTCACGCGAGATGCGGGACAAAGTCTATGGTAGCTAGAAATTGCAAAGTTAGTGTTCTCGGGCGAACCCGACCTGGTAGGGAGAAAACGAAAGTAGATTCTGACCCTTGGATAGTGAGGCTATGCTGGGGCACCGAAATGCCGAAGTTACCTAGCCCAGGGGCTGCAGCTGCATAGGACTCAAAAGACGTCGGGAATCCTCGTTGACGGACCAGGAGCCTGGAAGAAAGAAGTTGCTGGCAGGCGACCAGTGAAGAAGGTTCGGTGGATCCAAGCCTGGGTCGATGGAAGATGACACCTGAAAGCAGAGGGGACCAAGTTCGAGACTACTAGCCAGTAGTCAGTGGGCACCAGGAGGGCACCGGATGGTAGCCACCTCGACAAGGCGTGTGGGTGACGCTGGGCTCGGAGATCTCACGGACCAGGAGGCGTTGTCGGCGACCAGGAAGGAGGATCGAGCTGTCCCACGAAGATAGAAGCTGTCGGCGTCGCTGGACCCAGGATTGGGCGACAAAGCCTTGGCAAATTCAAGCCCACGCGGTGGACCTAAAATGGCGTCTGGAGTGGACCAGGAGGGTCCGGGGTGCCTCTCTTAAAGAAGGAAGCAAGGGCCAGTCTGGAGCAACCAGATCAGCAGCAGTGATGTCGTCGGGCATCGTTCAGAAGGCCACAAGCCAGCCGGCTAGTAGCCAAACAACGCGGTGCACAGCAAACAGCAGAAGGGCCCCACGCAGATCGTGGAGATGCAGGGAGGCTGACCTTGGGTGCTGGAGCTGCGCAGGGTCGGGGCTTCTCGGACCCCAAAGCACTCACCAGTGGAGGACACGGTGGGCTTGTTGTAAAGATGTCGTGCAGTCTTGGCGATCGTCGGTCCCTCGAGGTCTCGTCGCACTCACGGTTCTCAGCTTTGCTGTAGAGGTGAGTAGAGGTCAGAGGTGCCAGGGAAGCCGGGTCTCGTCGAGCTGGGTCATCGGATTCGTGATGAAGGACTTGCAGCAGACCGCAGTGTTCTTTAGGATGGTGCCTGCGGATGCAGGGTGACTACTCCTTAGCAACAAAGAGAATCTTGATGAAGAAATCTTGAAGTCCTTTCGCAGAAAGTCGTGTCTTGATTCCAAAGATGATCTAATTTGAACAGGGGGCTGTAATGGCAGAGTTTTTGGGCTCTATTTAGCAGTGATATAGACCTTAGTCTTGCTCACATCTAGTATAGGTATTCTTTGCCTGTGTTGGCCCTTTTAAGCCCTTTTTTCCAGACCTAGAAGAGGATAGCTGCTTAATATGATGATAGATCCTTTACTCTTGACTTTACCCTTTCTATTGCCTATTGGCTTTGACATATTAGACACATTGGTATGGTTTATGTAGGTATTCTGACAGAGCTAAGGGGCATTTCATCCCTTTCAGGCCTACAGGCCTAGAGCTAGAGGGACTCCATCTTGATGAAGCTGAGAGGCTTTTCAGGGTAAAGGCAAAGTTTATAGTTAAGGCTGTTTTTCACTTGGAGAGAACCGGTCTGGGCCAGCCCTTATCGGTAGGCTGTATTATTCTCTGTGTGGAAGACACAACAAAAGGCCGGCCGGCTGGGTGTGTGTCCTTGATGCGAGGTGATGCAGAGACCTGGTGGGCGGCAGGCTGATGGCTGGAACTTTCCATGAGGAAACAGCATTCTATATCAGTGAAGTGCAGAGGCGGAGTCGAGTAGAGTCGAGTCGAGTGGAGGTGGCGAAGCCAGTCAGTCGTGTTGAGGTGGAGGAGTGGTAAGCAGTGGAGTGGAGTTGGCAGAGAGAGAGAGTTCAAGCTGGAGAGAGCTGAGTTGAATAGTGAGCTGGAACTGAAGGAAGCAGTCAGAAGCAGTTACTTATCAGGAGGAGGTGTGAATAGCTGGAGTCTGAAGTAATGCCTTTTAGAAGAGACGGAGGAGAGATCGTGGACTAACCTATGGGAGCAGATGGAGTTATTTGGACATTGGCGCAGAGACAGAGTGAATAAGCTAGTGGAATGAACGGTGATCAGAGCGGCAGGAACCATTAAGATTGAAGCTGGAAGGTGGAGACAGTTCGTGGGGGAGAGGAGTCCAGTGCAAAGTGATCAGCGCAGAGGTGTACCCAAGAGTGCAGGAGAGAGAGAGAGTCTGAGATGAGCCAAGGCACAGACGAGAGAGGAACCCAGATGACAGCTAGAACAAGACTACACACTAATCAGGTGAACTCTACCCTTAATCTTGTCCTTATTCCCTAAGCTATTGTATGTCTAATCTTTTCTCTTTCAGCGGTGTGTTCTACCTATAGTCTTTGTCAGTTACAGATCTGTGTAAATGTTTATATTGTTCTAATAAAATAACCCCCAGTTTGTAGCAAACTGGCATGCGTCTTATATTTTTGTTCAATCTAGGTAAATGTATCTCCTAGGTGTTTACTAGGTACATGAATGGATGAGTAATCCCAATCAGGTAAGTGGTGATCACATAAATAGGGAGTGAGTGGACCTATGATGCCAAGAATAAGAGGTACATTATATTAATTGGCTAACTCCTAATATTGTAGTAGCAGACCCTTAGTGAAGAGACTTCCCAATATATATATATATATAAAGGTGTTCATAGGAATGTGGTCGTCGTTGATATGCGGCGTTAGTGAGAACGTTGGGTAGGAGACCAGCGTGTATACCCACAAGATTGTGGCTTGAATAAGTGAGAGCGTCAGGGAGGAGACTGGCGTGGAGGTTTGCCGGATTGCGAACCGTTTGGAAAAGGGAGCATTGGGTTCTGCAGGCCCATGTGTAGACGCACCGGATTGTGTGTCATATCTGCCCTAGGGTAGATCAGTCTGGGTCTGAGTGGCCGCGAGACTAACTGATGTATGAGTGTGGTGTAGGGTATGGATATCCTTAGTAATCAGTGAGTATTCTTAGTATCCCTATAGATTTAGTGGTGTTTTTAATAATATGAGCTTGTATATTGCGAGTTCCCCATCCTCAGGTAGGTACCCAGGTGCCTGGATGGATAGACAGACGGTCCTGAGGAGGGATGTGATTACGTTCTGGCTGGGTTGGAGGGGCCCCTAGGGGCTGATCCCATCTAATCAGAAAATCCGGCCATAACATTTGGCGTAGTCGGCATCTTACGAATCCTGTGTGTCCTGGCCATGTGCTTAGAGAGTTTCCCATGTGTTCTGAGGGAGTGCCCTGAGCGCCGGTTCCATCTGGCGTAATGTTGCAGTTTATGTAGCATGTGTGACCTATGGGCTTGAACAGTTGCAGCGTGAGGAGATTGCATTACATCATGGCATTTGGTTTATTCAGGGTGGAAGAAATGGTTTTCATCTTGGTGTTTAAACTGTCAGGGTTGAAGGTTGGCATTACATGAGGGAGCCAGTTACATCTTTGTGATGGTCCAATTGTATAAATGTGTGTAAAAAATGCTTTTAAATTGTCCATTAAATTGCTTGCTGCATCTGCTTATGCTGTGCAATGTGAAATGTGTTCATTGTTATATGATTTGTGGAGTTCTTTGCATATAGCTCCTTGTAAATATGGCTTGTGAATAGCGCCATGTTATTGTGGCTTGTGAGGTGCTTGTTCTCATGTTGATCTGCTGTGTTCCTTGTGCATTGCGCCTTGGATATATTGTTTGTGAAGAGTTTGTCTTGTAAATATGGCTTGTGAATAGCGCCATGTGGTCATGGCTTGGACAGGGCATGTTATCATTACGTTAGGCAGGAGAGAGCTGGATCTCTCTCGGGTGCTTGGGGATAACGTTTTGAAAATGTGTGTACGTGTTATCTGTAAACGTGAAGAGATGTGTTCATGATTTTCCCATGTATCTGCAGTCATTGGGAATTGATTGTGCTTGAGCTGCCAAAGGGTTAATATCTTGAATTGAGATGGCAGTCTTTATTTTTAACATGCTGTCAACACGCATGGTTATTTGACCTGACTATAAAAGTCAGTGGATTATTTGATGGTTTGATTTTGACTTTTATTGATTCCTTGGTCTGCCTACGTGCTTTGTCAGCTTCTTGACGGAAAGGTAACATCTTGTGCTTTGCAAAGGGTTCTGTTTATTTCACATTCTTTTTGAAATGCGTCTACGAATTTGTGTGGGTTTACCTTGGAACTGATGCGGTTATAAATCAACCAGTCGGATTGAGATAAGGGTTTGCACGGAGAGAGCTGTGTTCTTTTAAATGCGCTTCTTAATATGCATCCACTGACATGTGGAGAATTATTTTTGAATGCATGATTTAAAATGAGTGAAATGTTAAAAAGATGGCCCTGTTAGAGTGCACGCTACGGGGCTGTTTTCATTAATTATTTCTTTGAGGGTTTCCCATCTAGAAAGGAATGTGCTGGTTGCAATGATCACAGGTTGAGAATAATCAATCTTGCCCGACAGTGCATGGTAACATGTGCTTTTAATTAGTGAAAGGCAACCGTGTGCTTTTGAAAAAAAAATGTGTGTGTTCTTATTACTATTTTCCCAAATGCAAACTGAACCTTTTTTTTTAAAATGTGAAATGTGTCAGCAAAACCGGCATTGGTAAGTTAATATACTCAGTTAGAAAATAAATAGCTGTTTCATAATATATGAATGTGGCCCTTTTATTAGGTTGGATTAAATAGTTTGCGCTATAAATTACACTGTAATGCATAATTACCTGATGCCCCTGGTTGAACTAAATACAATGTTGAAATGTGTCTGCATTTTATGTTGTTTTAAAATTATTTCTCTTTCAACAGCTGACAATGGTCCATGTTAATTCGTTTTTTAAATACAGACTGTATAATCTTGTGTGCAAAACTTAGTTGCCCCTTTCTAAATAAGTGCCCTTATTTTAATTATCTTGCCTTTAGCTGACTTAGTTAGACAAAAGTCTTTTTAGAAACTGGAGCTTTTAAGTAGCAGTACATTGTAACAGAATTGTTTTTTTTTAAAAAATGCTGGCTTTCGTTAGTTAGTGCAATCAGGCCTGGGAACAAGCTTGCAAGGAATTTGTTTGTCGACCTTGGCAGACCAGCTGGTTTGTGAAGACGAGTTTTTTTTCTCTTCCTCTGCGGGCTTCGACTGCAGCATGTCCTATTATGATTGGCTATAATCCAATTTTGTTCCGCGGACGGCTTGTTTATGTAAGGGTGGGGGAACTCGCTCTTCCTGGCTGTTGATGCAGGCAGCTTCATTGCCTGCTGATAAGGGATTCTTGCACACTCTTGGCCCTTGGCAGTAGGCCTGGGCGGGCTTCTCTGATCAGGGAAATGGAGGCTTGCAGTGCCCTGCTCCTGCTGTGAGATCATCATTTGGCAGTGATTCAAATTGCTTCACACTGTAGCCTGGCTCCCGCGTCTGAAGGGAGAAGGCTGTCTTAGAGAGGATTAGGGTATGATTAGGCCCTGCTAAAATTTCATTAAAAGTTAAATTTTGAATGTTTTTAATTAATTAGGATATTTTCTTTTCAATATTGAAAGGCACCCGGGGTGCTTTTTAAATGAAAAATTTTGTTTTGCAAGAATAATGATACTTGTTTTCTTGTCCCTAGGATTGCTGGGTTGTGGTGTGGGTGCGTGGGTCGGCCCCTCCCCCCCACTTCCTTTATTATTTTAGTTTCTTACTTTCATGTTTTTATGTTAGTTTATTATTTTTGGAAGATGGAACCAGACCAGACCAGACCGGAAGGGTGATGGATGGCCGCATCGGAGGAAGTGTCCGGATACCGAAGATGCAGGGTGGTGACCTACACTGATCAACAAAATTGACATTGGACTTTCTTTTTTGAAGAACACAATTACACTTTTTTTAATTTGTGACAGACTCCATCATCATGAATTTCCCAAAAGGATTTTCTTCTATAATTCCTTGGCCTGCATTATTCTTTGCAATCACTACGAGCAGGCCCCACTTTAAAAAAAAAACACAAACATGTCACCTATTATAGTTTTCCTGTTTTCTTCAAAACAGTTTTTGCCAATGAAGGACTTTTTTTTTTTTTTTGAATGGTGGTGCACACATGTGTTCCACAGTGTGAAGAAACTAAGTGATATATATATACACCAGCTATCTTGTAGAAATGGGGTTGTTTTTTTTACTGTTCTTACATTTTCACCTTGATTGATCAAAGGGTGGTTACCTTAGACTTTGGATTGTTCTGGGAGGTGTGTCTTTTAGTATGATTATGTATTAATGTTTGCCCAAACCTTGAAAATAATTTGTCATGTCTACTTCTCAGATTTCACCAAAATGTTTCTTTAAATTGACAAATGTCAGTAGGCCTCATTTAGGCCCATTGTTATTTTTATTCCACAAACAAGCCCCTACACCATTAAATTTCATGAGTCATCATTAGCTTAAGTTGACAATAGTAGGTAGGCCTCATTTAGGCCCTTTGTTGTTTTCTCATTAGAAGTTGAAACACATCTAGTTCTTAAGTTGTCCGGAGTAGGTAGGCCTCATTTAGGCCCATTGTTCCTACACCAATAGATTTCATAGGTAGGCCTCGTTTAGGCTTAAGTTGTCCGAAGTAGGTAGGCCCCATTTAGGCCCCTTGCTGTTTTCATTCAACACATAAGTCCCTACATCACTAGATTTCATCAGTTATCACTAGAAGTTGAGGCACATTTAGTTTGAGGATGCTTTGGTTAGTTTCTGTTGTTATCAGATCCAATTTCAGATATGTTTCAGCATTCAAGTCAAGGGTGCTTTGATTTGTTTTCAGTTGGTTGTTAGGTTTGTATTCCCTACAATTGAGTTTCAGGTGGAATTTCCTTAAGTTGTCATTATTTTTAGGGAGTTTTTTAGTTTTTGATTTGTTGATAGATTGTGTTGATGTTTGTCTATATGGATGTTATTGTTTGTAAGATGTTCGCAAGATAAGGATCTAAGGGTGGATGGCAGAGTTTTTGGCTCTATTTAGCAGTAATATAGATCTTAGTCTTGCTCACATCTAGGATAGGTATTCTTAGCCTGTGTTGGATAGATTGTGTTGATGTTTGTTTATATGGATGTTGTTGTTTATTGATGTTCGCAAGATAAGGATCTAAGGGTGGAATGTAATGGCAGAGTTTTTGGGCTCTATTTAGCAGTGATATAGACCTTAGTCTTGCTCACATCTAGTATAGGTATTCTTAGCCTGTGTTGGCCCTTTTAAGCCCTTTTTTCCAGACCTAGAAGAGGATAGCTGCTTAATATGATGATAGATCCTTTACTCTTGACTTTAACCTGTCTATTGCCTATTGGCTTTGACATATTAGACACATTGGTATGGTTTATGTAGGTATTCTGACAGAGCTAAGGGGCATTTCATCCCTTTCAGGCCTACAGGCCTAGAGCTAGAGGGACTCCATCTTGATGAAGCTGAGAGGCTTTTCAGGGTAAAGGCAAAGTTTATAGTTAAGGCTGTTTTTCACTTGGAGAGAACCGGTCTGGGCCAGCCCTTATCGGTAGGCTGTATTATTCTCTGTGTGGAAGACACAACAAAAGGCCGGCCGGCTGGGTGTGTGTCCTTGATGCGAGGTGATGCAGAGACCTGGTGGGCGGCAGGCTGATGGCTGGAACTTTCCATGAGGAAACAGCATTCTATATCAGTGAAGTGCAGAGGCGGAGTCGAGTAGAGTCGAGTCGAGTGGAGGTGGCGAAGCCAGTCAGTCGTGTTGAGGTGGAGGAGTGGTAAGCAGTGGAGTGGAGTTGGCAGAGAGAGAGAGTTCAAGCTGGAGAGAGCTGAGTTGAATAGTGAGCTGGAACTGAAGGAAGCAGTCAGAAGCAGTTACTTATCAGGAGGAGGTGTGAATAGCTGGAGTCTGAAGTAATGCCTTTTAGAAGAGACGGAGGAGAGATCGTGGACTAACCTATGGGAGCAGATGGAGTTATTTGGACATTGGTGCAGAGACAGAGTGAATAAGCTAGTGGAATGAACGGTGATCAGAGCGGCAGGAACCATTAAGATTGAAGCTGGAAGGTGGAGACAGTTCGTGGGGGAGAGGAGTCCAGTGCAAAGTGATCAGCGCAGAGGTGTACCCAAGAGTGCAGGAGAGAGAGAGAGTCTGAGATGAGCCAAGGCACAGACGAGAGAGGAACCCAGATGACAGCTAGAACAAGACTACACACTAATCAGGTGAACTCTACCCTTAATCTTGTCCTTATTCCCTAAGCTATTGTATGTCTAATCTTTTCTCTTTCAGCGGTGTGTTCTACCTATAGTCTTTGTCAGTTACAGATCTGTGTAAATGTTTATATTGTTCTAATAAAATAACCCCCAGTTTGTAGCAAACTGGCATGTGTCTTATATTTTTGTTCAATCTAGGTAAATGTATCTCCTAGGTGTTTACTAGGTACATGAATGGATGAGTAATCCCAATCAGGTAAGTGGTGATCACATAAATAGGGAGTGAGTGGACCTATGATGCCAAGAATAAGAGGTACATTATATTAATTGGCTAACTCCTAATATTGTAGTAGCAGACCCTTAGTGAAGAGACTTCCCAATATATATATATATAAAGGTGTTCATAGGAATGTGGTCGTCGTTGATATGCGGCGTTAGTGAGAACGTTGGGTAGGAGACCAGCGTGTATACCCACAAGATTGTGGCTTGAATAAGTGAGAGCGTCAGGGAGGAGACTGGCGTGGAGGTTTGCCGGATTGCGAACCGTTTGGAAAAGGGAGCATTGGGTTCTGCAGGCCCATGTGTAGACGCACCGGATTGTGTGTCATATCTGCCCTAGGGTAGATCAGTCTGTGTCTGAGTGGCCGCGAGACTAACTGATGTATGAGTGTGGTGTAGGGTATGGATATCCTTAGTAATCAGTGAGTATTCTTAGTATCCCTATAGATTTAGTTGTGTTTTTAATAATATGAGCTTGTATATTGCGAGTTCCCCATCCTCAGGTAGGTACCCAGGTGCCTGGATGGATAGACAGACGGTCCTGAGGAGGGATGTGATTACGTTCTGGCTGGGTTGGAGGGGCCCCTAGGGGCTGATCCCATCTAATCAGAAAATCCGGCCATAACAGGGGCCCGCTCCCATCTTTATACTAAAAAAAGGGGGCTGACCCGGTGACTAGGTCCTGCCTATGGGTGGGACTAGGAGGGGGGTGGTTACACCCCTCTGCCATGCCGGACTTTCCCCAGGCCAGGGGCTGGTGTGCCCCTGGAACTGGTTCTGACCGGCCTATGCGTAGTGAGCACCGGGGTGCCACTCAGCAGTCACCTTCCTGAAAAGCCCTGCCTACCCAGGATACACAAAACCATGTCTGGGACGGTGCTAGCACCGCCCCGGACAGGAAACCCTTTGTCCAGGCCTCCCTCGCTGGAAGGACTCCCAGCAGCAGGAGGTCAGACTCGTGTCTGTGGTGGCAGCATCCATTTTGTGGAGCTGAGGCTTCGTTTAACCTTAACCGGGGTTCACAGTTACATACACGTCGTGTCCCTCTAGAAGGGTGGAATGCTAACCCCGTCGCCAGAATTGGCGAGGGGTTAGTATTCCAATTCGTATGACACCTTACTCGACATGTTTTGATAAAGCAATACCAAAGTTAGCATTTAACCGCGAGGATTATAATGCACTTAAGAGTATATGGTATGCGATATCATGGAACAGCTATTAGGACTTGGTTCCGCAAGCTGCAGACAGGCTCAGCTCATGCCAGAGCACCATCTCACACGATTCCAAGCACTCTGCCTTCAGGATTGTCAAGGCCTGCCATAGGAGTGACTGATAGGAATCTGTGTGTCCATTTTAGGGTTAGGTATAGGTATACTACACCTACAGCAAAGGGTGATTACACGACTTTGCCCCAGCTGTCATGCAGCCAGTTGTGTCAAATTTAGGAGGCCAGCCAGGGGTGGCATAATACATGCTTCAGCCCCTGGTAGGCCCTGGGTACACCCATGCCCTGAGTTACAGGGTCTGATAAGGTGGCCCAGTCCCAATTGGAAATGTACCTAGGGTACATGGAATCCATTTTAAAGAGAGAGCAGTAGGCCTGGGGTCCTGATTGGCAGGATCCCAGGTCGACTATGTCCAA